>NC_059425.1:184964802-185242302 GCF_021028975.2 Sphaerodactylus townsendi
GAGTGTTAAAATGTCCTATATAGTCGCAAAAATAACAAAATAGGTGTGCATATTTTCATAATGTTAATGGAGAGGCAACTTTAAGGACCAATAGTACATTTTGATATGACTCTTATTGTAATGTATATGGAAATATATATCTCTAGTGTCTTTCATACATACATATGTACACACACACACACATACATATGAACACACAGACATATGAATGAAATGAATTTGAATTCTTTGGATTTTATTTATTATTTTTTGCATCAGAGTACAGGTGGGGAAATGTCCATTTAGAATAACTTTCCGTGGTACAGCTGATGCGAAAATGACATTAATTTATCATTTGTTTTAAAAAATGAGGCATTCATGGGATTATTTGTTTGAACATTGTTAACCTATAAGGGCCTGTATTGCTGTTTTTTTTTTTAAAAAAGCACACACACAAGTAAAATAAAGAAATGCTGTAAAATGGTGAATCCTGGCATCGTTGCATATCAGAACTTTTGGGAAAGGTTGATATCAACTTTGGGTAAAGGAACTCGCAACAAGGGGAGACTATTCTGAAGCTCCAGTCACCGCTGTGAAAAATCTGATGCTCTAGAACAGGATGGCCAACTTATGCTGCTCCAGATGTTCATGGACTACAATTCCCATCTGCCCCTCCCAGCATGGCCAACACTGTTTGGGGGGAGCCTTCGCACAGGCAGTGCCATCAAATCGATGCAGCATCGCTCCCCCCCCCCAACAGTGTTTTTACACCTCGGTCCCCAAGTGAGGTTTTTGGAAAATGCTGGCTTCCATCTGGAGCCGAGCGAATGGCATCGGGTGGAAGCCAGCATATTTCCCACGCTGCTTCCCAGATGCCTCCTACCTCCTGCCACCTTCCACCATTCTGTGGAGACCAGGGGACATGCCTCCTGGCCTCCGACCCCAGAGACGTGTCCTCTGGCCTTCAGAGTGACAGAAGGCCAAAGGAGGTAGAAGGCATTTGGGAGCGGCGCAGCCCATGCGAAGGCTGTGTCGCCGGCTGCAGAGCCAACAGGGCCATTCATAAAAATGGCTCCGGGGGGTGCATCGGCATGAACTATGCCGATGCACCCCTGCTCAGCTGGCCAGGCGGAAACAGCTCAAGATAGGTACGTTCTTTGCTAATAGGATTGGTACAATATTCCTCTTTTAGCAAGAAATACCAAGACAAATGGAATACTTCATCACCCATCATGAGTTCTGGGAATGAACTCTGGTGGGTTGCAGCTCAGTTACAAAGGCCCCTTCCGCACACGCAAAATAATGCGTTTTCAAACCACTTTCACAACTGTTTGCAAGTGGATTTTGCTATTCCGCACAGCTTCAAAGAGCACTGAAAGCAGTTTGAAAGTGCATTATTCTGCATGTGCAGAACGAGCCAAAATGCTACAGCATGTCAAACAATGGGAAACATCTCCCAGAGCTAAGGCTCATTCTGCACATGCAGAATAATGCACTTTCAAACTGCTTTCAGTGCTCTTTGAAGCTGTGCGGAATAGCAAAATCCACTTGCAAACAGTTGTGAAAGTGGTTTGAAAACGCATTATTTTGCGTGTGCGGAAGGGGCCTAAGGTTCAAATTGCACCGCTTCTTTTGAAATGCAATCTTTGGCCATTTACGCATGCACTACTTACCCCACAGTGGTTTGCTTCACAATGGGATTTCTCACAGTTTTTTTGTTTACACAGGGCCCTAGCCCTCATTTTGTCCGCCCCCCCTTTTTTTTGTTTCCATGCCATCTCCATCTCCATTTGGGGAGATTGCCTGCTGCCTCCCCCCCCCCCCTTTGCCATCTTTGGTTAGCACTACTTTGCTGGACCTAATCGATTTCATGTCATTTTCAGCATTAAATTCCATTCATTTCAGCAAGCCGTTCTGATGATCCTGAAATGGCGACCTGACGAGTAGGAGGAAATGCGATGCTGTGGGTGCGGGAAGACAAAGAGGAGCGGGATGCAATGAAAGCTAAACACATACTTATTGTCGTTGCATTCCCTGTGAAGGGAAAAGTCACATTTTGAGAGCTTATAGAAACCATGGGGATTCTCTGAAGAGAAGGCAGGGTGGTTGCTGGAGAGTGAAAAACATGTGCATAACTGAGAATCAAACCTGAAAGGAATGTAGATTCAAAGTGAAGGAGATCTCAAGCAGATGCGTAGCTGCCAGGGGGCGGGGTGGGGCGCTTTGCCCCGGGTGCGTGCTGGTGCAGGGGCATGGCAGGGTTGTTCGGGGGGTGTTCGGGGCGTGGCGGGAGCTGGCAGGGGCGTGGCAGGGGCACAGGGCACACACGCAGTTCCCCCTCAGTACGGCTCTGATCTCAAGTCCATAAATGGCTTTTATGTATAGAGGTCAATGGCTGAGTAATGTCAAGACCCACCCATTTGTCGTTCCACACATTTCCTGGGAGCAAACCTGGATTTTATAGATTTCCTTTTTAAAAAATTCCTGGAAGATTTCAAACTGCAGGGAGGTGTGTATATATTAAAAAATTCTAATGCTGCAAGTAACTGCTATTAAAAATCCTGATTATAAAAGAAGGTCAGTATCTGACGCAAAACAGCTCTGTATAGGTCATCAGCACCGAAAAAGCACAGATGAACTTCAACTCAAAACTCTGTTTCCAAAGAGGTTTAGCATCTGGTGTACCTGAAATACGTATCTCTGGTAAACCAACGATTGGCGCTGTCAGCTCTGCCCACATTCATTGCTTTTGAAGGTGGAGAGAAGATGAATCCAAGCATCTTCAACTATGGCCCAGTCCAAGAGGAGGATTTAAGTCATCTCAACTTGTCCCCAATCACTGATAAGTCCAGAACTCAAAACACACACACACACACACACACACACACACACACACAATTTTGAACTGCATTGTAGGCAGTATGTCTGAGTGATTTTCTGAAATGCTGCCCTACCTAGTTAAATACCCACTCCCCCCCTTGAAGAACACTTCCTGTGGGAGGCAACACTTTTATTAGATGAAAATCAACCACATGTCACCAGCTACCATTCATCACTCAAGCATCATTAGAGATACAGGTTCTCAGGATTGTCCCTTTATAAAGGCATTTCAGAAGGGAAGCTAATGAAGTCTAGCATTATGTGCCTGACACACCTTGTAGTACCATTAGGTCAACTCAGAATCCTACCCAGGTCTATCCAACAGGCCTTACTCCAAGGAAAAAGCACTGTTAATATTGTGACATCAAGCATGCTGGCCCCAATCCAAATTGTGTTTCACAGTGTTGCGTAAGACCAGTGAGCACAGGAGGGGACGCTGTTGTCCAGTTGGGTCTCCTACCTCTATTAATGGAAACCACCAATTTCAGTTGAGTTCTAATGGATTGAATTCTAATCCATGACACACAACTGCACGAGTGACCCACGTGGATCTCCCTTGTTGCATTGGGACCACATAGTTGGAAACTTGTTCCATTAGTGGACCTGAAACAATTGTGTTTATTAACCCCCAGTCCTAAATATTAATTTTAAATAGCTGTTTTAGGCCTACTTCTAATTTTCGATTCTACCGGGTAGCTACTATGTCCTTCTCTTGATGCTGGCTTGAGAAGTAACATGACAAATTGGGTCGAATATCATCAACATCGTGATCTGGATGGCCTCAATCTCTTTAGTTCTCAGAAGCTAAGCAGCCCTGTTTAGTAACTTGGATGGGAGACCACCAAGGAAGACCTTGGTTGCTACACAGAAAAAGGCAATGGAAAACCACCTCTGATGTCTCTTGCCTCGAAAACCCTACAAGGTTGCCATAAATCAGCTATGATTTGACGGCACTTTTCACTGACACCACTATGGTCATCGTGCGAGTCTGAAATATGTGGAGAGTGTTCTGTAGCATCCATGTGGCAGAAGGTCATACGTGAACCAGGTCTAAAAAAACCTCAGAAGCGGAACTATATTATGAAGTATTAGAGTATTAACTGACAAACTGTCATGCCGAACAGCAAAAACAACTACTTTTATCATTTCCTCTGAAAATGAAAAAAAACCAAACCCAAATTCAAACCAAGCAAGTCATTTAGGCTACAGTCCTTAAAGCACTCACACAAGTATAGGTCAGCTGACTTCAGCTGATCTTGCTATGGAATGAAAGGTGTTGAGGGTCGCAGCGTCGATAACAGCGCTGAGAAAACTGGCTCTCCAAAGATGCACGTCAACAGCTCTTGTCCCCACTCTTCTTCTTGCTGGTCTTTTCAATCATGGTCTCCACGATCATAGCCGTTTCTTCATACGTTTGGATTTTGTCATCGAATTGCTCAATGGATTCCACCACCTCAACCTTCTCGTAACTTAGAGAACCTGGGGGGCTCAATTCTTTGAAAGAAGGGCCACCCGCTCTGCCATATTCTCTGCCTACGTATATTCCGGATTCGGTTGGACTCGAGATTGGAGTCCCCTTGGGTTCTATGACGCCTGTCTCTTTTGTAGACTCTTCCTCTCTTTCTTCAGATTCTTCCTGCTGTTCAAATTCACCTTCCTTTTCTCTCTTTTCTGGTTTGTATTGATATATCATCTCTTCCTGCATTTCGGACCCCTCCTGCGTCTCACGGGCTTCCAGTTCTCTTCGGTCACCTTCCAGGGGTTCCGGTAACTCTGGGATGGGTTCCACATCAACTCCACTTGGCATCTTTTCTTCAGACACGGAGATCCCACCTCCAGAAGGAATGGATGAAGAGTGGTAGAAGGTGTCATCGTAGCTTCCCTCCTCTGTGACAACCACATACCGTTGTTTAGCATAGATGTCGGTTTTAGATTCCGGTCTCTGGTAGCATCTGATTCTCTCTCTCACTATATTGCACAATTTGTCAAAAGCTTTGCTCATCTGGGCTCCATCCGGCACATCTTCTGGGGTTCTTTCTTGCTCAGCTTCTTCTCTCCCTCCTTCTTTCCTATCCTCACTTTCTATCATGAAGCCTTCGTGTGTGAAATCCAACTGATCGGTATCAAAGCCTTCCAGAGTTTGGTCATATCTTATATCAAACGAAGTGCCATGGGTGAGGTCTTTAGGTGTAATCTCCTTCCTTCTTGAGATTTTCTTCGGAAGACTTCTCTGTCTTGGTTTTGCACTGGCAATTTCTTGCATGACCAAGGTAATGTCTGCAGGAAAGGGTGGGAAAACAAAATCAACCAATGACCCATAATGAGAGAGACAATGGCCAGCCACCTCTTCAAATGCTGTTAACACGAATTGACACAATTCGTCTTCTATCTATATATATAAAAAGCTTTCCGTGTATGTGTTGATGACAGGGTACCTCAGTAACTGCTGGGCCAATTCCTCTGAAAATTCCCAGCCACTATAGTCAGTCAGGCGAGAGTGTTTTCAGATGTTCACATACCTGAAATTTCATACCTGGCCCAGGTAAAAATGCCTTTTTCCTGGCGCTCCCTGGTGAAGGACAGGGAGGGGCCTGTGTGTAACTGTCACCCTTAGAATGTTCGTGCCCTTAGAATGTTCACTCAGATGGCCAAAGATGAGCAGTGGAAACAGCACATAGGCAGTAACTCGAGTGGAAGTGAAACACATACACACACATACACACGAGGGAGAGGGGAGGAGGCGGAGGAGGAGGAGGAGAAGAGGAAGAGGAGGAGGAGGAGTTTGGATTTATATCCCCCCTTTCTCTCCTGTAGGAGACTCAAAGGGGCTGACAATCTCCTTGCCCTTCCCCCCTCACAACAAACACCCTGTGAGGTAGGTGGGACTAGAGAGAGCTCCGAGAAGCTGTGACTCAGCCCAAGGCTCCACCCAGCTGGCATGTAGTGGGAGTGTACAGGCTAACTCTGAATTCCCCAGATAAGCCTCCACAGCTCAGGCGGCAGAACGGAGAATCAAACCCGGTTCCTTCAGATTAGATACACGAGCTCTTAACCTCCACTGCCACTGAGAGGGAGGGGTGGCATCAAAGATGGGATCCAGCAGTTTCTCACAGGTTCCCGAGAGTAGGTTACTAATTATTTGTGTGTGCTGAGAGGGGGTTACTAATTGGTGATTTTGTCCACGCAAGCTTTTTTTGCCTTAGATTACCCCCCCCTTCTCTCAGAAGGCGTAAGCCGCAGAACTTGAAG
The DNA here is from genome assembly GCF_021028975.2 of Sphaerodactylus townsendi. Lineage (NCBI taxonomy): Eukaryota > Metazoa > Chordata > Lepidosauria > Squamata > Sphaerodactylidae > Sphaerodactylus > Sphaerodactylus townsendi. The sequence continues at coordinate 184,970,911 of NC_059425.1, forward strand.
CAGCTCTAGCAGGAGGAGCACCAGCGTGCGTGGCAGCCGGCGCCTGCGTGCATTCGCTTCCCCCCCCAAGGCCCGGCACAGCGGCGGCCTCCTGGCCACACCCCCCCCCAGTAATGCCCCGCCCCTGGAATGGCCAGCCAGCCCCCCCATCGATGCCCCGCACCAGCCCCATTGAGCGCCACGTCACAGTTTGAATCCAACGCCACCATGGGAACCTGTTACTAAAATTTTTGGATCCCACCACTGGGGTGGCATGCAAGGAAGAAGTGAGGGAGGGAGAAAAAAGGGACAGTGGGGAGGCATGCAGGGAAGAGAAGTAGAGAGAGGGGAGACAGTGAGCTGCGCGCAAGGGAACATCTGATAAGGACTCCACCACTCCTAGCTGGAGGGAAAGGGAAGGGAGGAGGGGAGGCGGCATGCAAGGGAAGAGAAGGGAGGGAGGGAAGAGAATGAGGGGTGGCATGCACGGGAGGGGAGGCAGGGGGGCCCTGCATCTTGATATGAGCCCACCCACCCTAAGCGGAGGGAAACGGAAGGGAGGGAGGGGGGGGGTGGCATGCAAGGGAAGAGAAGTGAGGGAGGGAGAGACATGAGGGGTGGCATGCCTGCAAGGGAGGGGGAGGCAGGGGGGCCCTTTATCTTGATATGACCCACCCACCCTATGGCGGAGGGAAGGGAGGGAGGATGCAGGAGTGAGGGAGGAGACAGTGAGGGGTTGTGCACCTGCAGGAGGGCAGGGGCCAGCATCTTGGTAAGCCCACCCACCTAAGCCCGGAGGGAGGAGAGGGAAGGGAGGGAGGGTGCGCATGCAAAGGGAAGAGAAGGGAGGGAGGGAATAGAGTGAGGGGTGACTTGCAAGGGACAGGAGGGAGGGGCCAGGCACCCTAGATTCCCTGAATACTGCAGTGCCAAGCAGTTAAGAAAAACCAGGCACGCATTACTCAGAAGCAAGCTCAGTACAGCAAACATGACATACTTTGAATGGCTGTGTCGCGACCCGTCAGAGGGTTTCCCTCAGAAGCGTAATAACCCATTGCCACCAACCAAACTTTACTCCCCAGGTAAAAGAATCATGACCAGCCAGCCTCAGATGTGTGTGGGAGGGGTGCCTTCCATTCCCCTAAGGAATGCGGGCACACACATCACTGACATCAGCATTACAGTATCAGGCTGTATGTTTGCATCGAGCATGTACTGCTGGCCTCAGTACAATTGATTTCGGAGCGGCTACTGTTCCTTTTCTCCCCATTTCACCACAATAAGCCCACAGCAACGCTGTGGCCGGGCCACGCCTTAGTATATGCATAAAAAAAAAAATCGATCCGTGTGTTTTTCGCCTGACAGGTGATCTCCCAAACTACTGGACCGATTGCTTTTGAAATTTTTCACACAACGTCTCATTCGCGTGCGGCCAGGTTTCCATACTGTTTCCACACCTCCTGTTGTGTACATGTGTCACAACTGTGCCAGTTATTGTGTACATGCCACACCTGTGACAGTTGGAACCACAGTTCTGTTCCGCAACAGTGCCATCTGCTGGCCGTCAAAGCAACACCATCTGATACAAGGGAATCAACCATGCCTTCCTTGAAAACCACTGCCTTATGGAGTGAAAGGGATGGGGCGGGCCATCTGCACATGGCCCACCCACCCTAGCGGAGGAAGGGGAAGGTGAGGGAGGGTTCAGAGGTTTGCTGGTCCAAACGCTCTGAAATGTTCTTTGAAAACCATACAGGAGTTGCCATATGTTGGCTGTGACTTGTCAATATGTGTAGGGGTGTGTGCGTGTGTGTGTTTTCTTTTTTTTCATTTAGTATTATTATTGCAGGGGGGAGGGGGACTAGATCGGGATCTCTTCTTTATCTTTCTATGGATGTGTTATCCAGATGTGCAAAATAAACAAAAAAATCTCAACAGGAAAATGCCACTGCCCCACAGCTGCATCGAAAGTCTTGCACAGGACTGATGAGATTTGTGCCCACATTGCACTGCAGAGGTCAAATTTGACCCAGGACGAAATAAAAAATACTTCGAATTTCTTCAGGCTTAGCTGGTTTATGGATTGGATTGCTTGATGCGAAGGTTGACCGTTACTCGCTGGCCACTGTGCACTTGTTATTCATGCCTAGGAGAAAGATTGAGCTAAAATTTCCATGAATTTTAATGAAGGTTGGAACTTGACCCATCACCAGCAAGGGAGGCAGGTAGCATGCTATAAACTTCTCCTTTCCTGCAGCTTTCAATCATTTCAATCAGATCTGCTCACTGCCTGTTTTTCTCCACTTTCATTTGATTGCTCTTAAGCAATGGAGAAGGTTTGTATCGATAAGTGAGTGGACAGCTGACCCTCTTCAACCAAGTCAAGTCGCTCGCTATTAGACTTCATGCCAGCTGGGAAAGCAAGGCACGTTGAAAACCCACCAGTCTTACAGAACCAAAGCTCAGAAGTCATACATTACCTCTTCCTCTCAGAGTTGGAATCTGCGGGGGTCTGTAGCTCTGTGTGAACAGTGTCATAGGAGTTCCGACAATGGCAGAATTCAACCTGGCACACAAGGGTAAACAATGGAAGAGACATTTTCAACAAAGCAAAAATGGGTAATGATTAGGCTGACCTTTTGTCCCGCTTTTGGCGGGACAGTCCCGCCTTCAAACAATTTGTCCCGCGTCCTGCGGGTTATTTCAATTGTCCCGATTTTTGGAAGGTTGCCGCACTGCCTTCTGGGGCGCAAGGCAGTGCGGCAGCCTCCCGCGCGCGCGGCCGCAGGAGCACGGCCTTCTGGGGCATTGCCATTTCCTGCCCTATCACAGGGCAGGAAACGGGAGCGTCTGAGAAGGCCGTGTGCATGCACGCACGGCCGGCCGCCTTCCCCCCCGTCCCGGTTCACAAAGGTGACCATGTGGTCACCTTAGTAATGATTTTCTCCCTCACTTTAAACCAACGCTAAACCAAATATAGCCCAGGCTAGCAAGTTTTTGCCAGATCTCAGAAACAAAGGACAGTCGACCCTGACAAGTATTTGGATGGGAGACCTCTAAGGAATACCAGGGTTGTGACATGGAGGCAGGCAATGGCAAAACACTTCTAAATGTCTCTTACCTTGAAAACGTTACTTTGTTGCCATAAATCCAGAGGCGGAGCTTCCATGGGGACATATGGGTCATATGTCCCCAGAAGCCCACCAATCAGTTACGTGGAGGGGCAGAAAATTGCCCCCCACACTTCTAGCCTAGGCCTGGCTGGTCTAGCTTTCCTTTCAGTGGCAAGGTTTCTTTGCAAGTGCAATGTCTCCTGCCCGGCAGAGAGGCCGCTTAGCAACCAGCCCACTCGTTCAGGGCTCCATTCTGGATAAACAACTCTTATTCCAACTGGGGATTTTAAATTCTCACCTCCCGGTTTGAGCGTTCCAGTGCCATGCTTAAGAGCGCCTTCTCCCTCGAGCGCATAATAGCACAGCGTTCTGGAACAATTCAGAATGGAGCTGCTGCATCGGTGAAATTGGCAGATTGCTTACAGTTAATTAGGAGAGACCATTTCCATCTGCGGGTGAAGAGTCAAGGGTGGGCTTGTTTATTTCTGGGGCCGCGACTGAACTGCTGCCTGTACTCTAATCGGTGGTGAAAATGGAAAACATTAAGCCTGCCCTTTACCGCTAATGAATAATATATTTTATTGAAAACAAGTCTCATACTTGAACACAGGGTATGACCTTATGCCAGGTCAGACCAGCTGACTCAAGTACTGGCTACAGTGACTGGTAGCAGTTGTCCAGGAAGGGCCGCTTTCCTTAACCCTAACCTCATCCTGTGTGTGTGTGCATGCACGCCGTCAAATCACAGCTGACTTACGATAGGGTTTTCAAGGAAAGGGATGTTCAGAGGTGGTTTGCCGTCGCCTGCCTCTGCATCGCCTTTAAAAAGGGCTTGGACAGATTTATGGAGGAGAAGTCGATCTATGGCTACCAATCTTGATCCTCCTTGATCTCAGATTGCAAATGCCTTAGCAGAGCGGTGCTCAGGAGCAGCAGCAGCAGAAGGCCATTGCTTTCACCTCCTGCATGTGAGCTCCCAAAGGCACCTGGTGGGCCACTGCGAGTAGCAGAGTGCTGGACTAGATGGACTCTGGTCTGATCCAGCAGGCTAGTTCTTATGTTCTTATGTTCTTATGGGCTGAGAGAGCTGTGATTGGCCCAGGGAATGGGGAATCGAACTTGGTTCTCCACATTAGAGTCTACTGCCCTTGACCACTATGCCACACTGGACTGAACCCTTTTACTTGGAGAACCACGGGATGGAACTTGGGACTTTTTCCAAGTATCACTGCGGCATAGCTGCTCCATTATGTATTTTTTGAGCCTCTGTCAATATATTTTTGAAAAGGGGAAAAAAATAGTTGGCAACAAACAGAAGTTTTATTTTTCCTAAATTTAAAGAAGGTTTCTTGGTCAGTTTCTGACAGTCTGGTTTGCTAGTATAGTTGTGGGGGGATTATTTTATGTTTAGTTGCTACCACATAGATCGGCGGTTCTCAACCTGTGGGTCGCGACCCCTTTGGGGGGTCGAACAACCCTTTCACAGGGGTCGCCTAAGACTCTCTGCATCAGTGTTCTCCATCTGTAAAATGGATAAATATTAGAATTGGGGGGTCACCACAACATGAGGAACTGTGTTAAAGGGTTGCAGCATTAGGAAGGTTGAGAACCACTGACAGAAGAAGAAGAAGAAGAAGAAGAAGAAGAAGAAGAAGAAGAAGAAGAAGAAGAAGAAGAAGAAGAAGAAGAAGAAGAAGAAGAAGAAGAAGAAGAAGAAGAGGAGGAGGAGGAGGAGGAGGAGGAGGAGGAGTTTGGATTTATATCCCCCCTTTCTCTCCTGCATGAGACTCAAAGTATGTAAGTATGTAAGACAAAGAGTATGTGACACCCCACCCCAAAGGTAACCCAGTATGCTTTCATGGCATGGAGGAGGAGGAGGAGTTTGGATTTATATCCCCCCTTTCTCTCCTGCAGGAGACTCAAAGGGATTTACAATCTCCTTGCCCTTCCCCCTTCACAACAAACACCCTGTGAGGTAGGTGGGGCTGAGAGAGCTCCGAGAAGCTGTGACTAGCCCAAGGTCACCCAGCTGGCGTGTGTGGGAGTGTACAGGCTAATCTGAATTCCCCAGATAAGCCTCCACAGCTCAGGCGGCAGAGCGGGGAATCAAACCCGGTTCCTCCAGATTAGATACACGAGCTCTTAACCTCTTACGCCACTGCTTATGAACTGGACGCATTGTAGTGCGTCCAGTTCATAAGCATGCTACTCACTTTTTTCTAGCTATCTTAACAATTCTTTTTGCCACTATTGAGCTCTGCCTGTAGGATTGTAAATGAGACTTGTATGAACTTGTGACCTTTCTCTCTCATATGCTCACCTGCAGTCAGAAACGCTCACTTCCATATTAGGGTTACAAACTTTGTCCTGAGGAATTTCTGGAGATTTGGGGCAGTGTGGTGGAATGGTAAAGAGTATCAAACTAGTTTCTGGGAGACCCGGGGTCAAATCCAAATTGTGCCATGAAAGCATACTGGGTGACCTGGGGGGGGGGGTCACATACTCTTTGTCTTACATACTTTACAGGGTTGTTGTAATGATCAAATAGAAGAGAGGAGAAGGACGTAAACCACTTTGGGTCCCCAATGGGGACAAATGTGGGGTATAAATGAATTAAATAAGTAAGTAAGTAAGTAAATAAACAAATAAACAAACAAACAAACTATGGTCTCTTAGGCTTGTTCTGGAACTAAAGCAGAGGTGGGATCCAGCAGGTTCTCACAGGTTCCCGAGAGTAAGTTACTAATTATTTGTGTGTGCCGAGATGGGGTTACTAATTGGTGATTTTGCCATGTGATTTTTTGTCTTAGTTACACCCTTCCTCCGCTCTTCAGCAGTAGCGCGCGGAACTTGAAGCAGTCTAGCAGGAGGTGCACCAGCATGCGTGGCAGCCTGCGCCTGCGTGCATTCGTTTCCCACCCAAGGACTGGCACAGCGGCTGTGTCCTTGCCACAGCCCCGTTCAGCAATGCCCCGCCCCCGGAATGCCCAGCCACACCCCCATCATGCCCCACCCAGCCCCATTGGTGCTACGCCACTGTTTGAATCCCACCACTATGGGAACCTGTTATTAAAATTTTTGGATCCCACCACTGAACTAAAGTCATATGAGGTTAGGGCATGTCCACAAATTACTAGCTCCCTAACACACGAGAGAATGTTTCTAAAACATCAACTCAATCACTACATGAACCTCAGGTCCTTGTAGTTTTCATCAAAAGACATACCAATATTCTGAAACTCCGAGCATCGCTGCTGTTTTTAGGCTTGGAGAATGGGAAAAACAAATACCAGATTTGGCCTGAATCTGGGTGAATTCACGCATATTCGGGCAAAAATCAGTTGAATATGTCCTGCTCGAATATGCACGAATCCGAATGCAAGGTACTCGGGCTTTCGGGGGGTATTTTTTCGTGTTTTTTTCACAATTTGGTCTGCAGCAGGCACATTTTTAAAGCTAGTGGCACCAAAATTTCAGGGTAGGATCCAGACACTGTCATGCTGATACCACTCGAGCTTGGTGGAGTTTGGTTTTGGGGGGGCAAAGTTATGGACCCCCAAAGGGAGTGTCCCATCCCCATTGTTTCCAATGGGAGCTAACAGGAGATGGGAACTACCCCTTTGAGGGTCCATAACTTTGGTCCCCCTGAACCAAACTTCACCAGACATGGGTGGTATCATCAGGACAGTCTCCGAATGATACCTTGAAATTGTGCTGCCACTAGCTTTAAAAATGCACCCGACAGGCACTCCAAGAAGTTTGCCCAGATTCTCTGCTTCGCAATGCCTCGGCTATATTGTAGCCAATGGGGAATTTCTGAGTGAGTAAGCAGGCTGCACATTTTTTAAGATAGCGGCACCAGCAGCCCTGCTGTAAATTAGGTACTCCTACCCAGAGCAATCCCCCCAGAGGCTGCCTCCAAATCTCCAGCACAGAGCCAGCGGGGTATAACAGCAAGCCCCATTGAAATCTATGGTGGAAAAAAACAATTAATTTTCCCCACTGTAGAACTTGCTGGAGAGAGCTGGGAATTTCTGGGGAAGTGCTGTGGGGTGCACATTTTTCAAGTTAGAGCCACAAAACGTTCAGAGCATCTTCAGGAGACTCTCTTGATGACACCACCCAGGTTTGGTGAATTTTGCTTCATGGGGCGGTGGGAGATGGGCCCTACCATTTTGGGGCCCATAACATTGACCCCCCCCAAAAAAACAAAGATCACCAAACATGGATGGTGCCATCAAGAGACTCTCTTGAAGATACCCTGAATGTTTTGTCGCTTTATCTTGAAAAATGTGCACCCCCAGTCCTCCCCAAAGAAATTCCCCATTGACTCCAATGGAGTCAAGGCACTTCAGAGCACAGAACCTGGGGAAATTTCTTTGGGTGACTGTCAGGGGCGCATTTTTAAATCTACTGGCATCAAACTTTCCAGAGACTGTCTTGATGATATCCCACAAGTTTGGTGAAGTTTGGTTCAGGGAGGCCAAAGTTATGGACCCTCAAAGGGATAGCACCCACCTCCTGTTAGCTCCCATTGGAAACAATGAAAAATGAGGCACTCCCTTTGGAGGTCCATAACTTTGCCCCCCCCCAACCAAATGTCACCAAACTTGGGAAGCATCACCAGGACAGTTCCCAAATCATATCTTGAAATTTTGCTGCCACTAGCATTAAAAATGCGCTCCCTGCAAGCCAAAACATGAAAACACCCAAAAATACAAAAAAAAATCAAATGGACCAGAATTTATCGGATATACCCAAATATTCAGGATATATCCAAATATGTTATTTGTCTTATTCAGGCATACAGATAATTTTATGCCTGAATACATCCAAATTCAATTTTTACCAAATTTTTAGGGTATTTACCAAGCCTAGCTGTTTCTCAGCACAACAAATGCCCCCTTACCTGCTGTCCTCATTTTCAATGATACGCTTGTAGCGTTGGAGTTCGTTCTCCAGGGATTGCTGGTAAATGGAGAGCTGGCGGCAGTCGTTGGTGTATTTTTCCAAGGTCCTTTCAGCGTCTTCAATGCCCTTCCGCAGCGTCTCAATCTGCTCGTTGTACAGCTGAATCTCATCTTCGTAGCTCTCCTGGGTGTTCTTAATGGCCTGCTCTAGCATGGATGTCTGTGCAACAAATGCATATGAGAACAGGGGCTTGAAGCATTTCTGCCCAGCAAAATGCACCTTTGCTACCAGTCCAATCAGAGGCAAAGGTACTCTAGCTTAAGAACAATACAACAATGTGTGTAACGTATAGATAAGTAAAAAACAAGAATCGCGTCACACACGAAGGCGGAAACTAAATAAATGCAAAGCCAATAAATCTGTGAAGTTACTACTATAATTCATAAAGTGTTGTATAACACTTTATCTTCCTCAGGAGAAGAAATTCATAAATTCTCTTTTAAAAGTAAGTGTGTATAACAAAAAACTATGATTATTGTTATTATTATTATTTGTAGAAAATCCATATGGCAATTAAGAAATATGAAAAAGAGAATTTATGAATTTCTTCTCCTGAGGAAGATATCCACGAAAACGCTTTTTGAAACGCATGAGGCGTTTGAGAGAGAGACTTGAAAGGATTTATAAGACTGGAGATATTTACTTTGACGCTCTTTGAACCATTATTTTGGCCTTTTGCATATAATATTACACTGTATGATTTGTTATAAGAATTTGAATGAGAGACTCTAGATACTTACAGAGACTTAAGATAATTATTCTGATGAATTTGAATCATGACTTTGGTCTATTTGTATGTTATACAACACTTTATGAATTATAGTAGTAACTTCAGAGATTTATTGGCTTTGCATTTATTTAGTTTCTGCCTTAGTGTGTGACGCGATTCTTGGTTTTTACTACTCTAGCTTAAGGCCATTTACCGCCATGAATTTAGACTTAAGCAACTCTGCCAAGGACTGTGTGGTAAGTGCCCAGAAAATATATCAATCTGCATCACTGGCAACTCAACACTTTTCAACGACTGATACTATTTGGAATGAGTGCGGTAGACTATTTATCCCATGCCATTGGCCATTTTCACACAAGCCCCTGATAATATTTTGCAAACATTTGCAAAATGTTTTTTTTTAAAACCCATGTGTCTGCACTTGAATGGATTCCTGGCCACCATTTTGTGGTTGTTCCGTTTCTTTTTTTAAAACTCTGTGGTTCCAATGAGCCTTCGAGTCCTCATGCTGTGATTCTCTTTGTAGCTTCAAAGACATGACTCCTGAAATATTTTTAAAAAACCTGATAGATAGACAAGCCTTTATTGGCATTCCAAAATACAATAAAACAATAAAACAATTGTCCATAAAAAACAGATAGATACAGCAGCCATTCAGAGTCTTATCAATAGTTTAGTCCAAATGGACTAATCAAAAGTGCCGTTCCTATACACCTCTCCACAGACCAGACTGAAAACCCACCAACAGAGCCCAGGCATCACAACAGCATACAGTATCAACACTCCACTATAAAACACAGAGTTTGTTAGAGTGGCACCTAACACAGAACAAGGGATAGGGGGCGAGGAAATGGGCAAACAATTGATTTGACTCCCATAGGTTGCCACAGCCTTCAATTGTCACTCCATCTGGCAATCAGTAACAAAACTACGGCATCTCTCAATGAATCACCCACAGGTTATTTGACTTTGGGTGACCGTGAACCCAAAGGTTGCTGGCAGAGGTAGGCACTGTATAACAGTAGCAAATAGTTAATGTGAGCAACATTGCTGTTGTTATGATGATAGCAATCTAGTGCTTAATATCCATCTAGCGTTGCGTCTATAATCTTTAAAAGATATTTTGCTATGCTTTCATAAAAGTAAGGATCAAGATTATCTAAGATTAAAGGAATCCTAAGAGCATCAGTTAAATGATTGTATAGGAGTGAAGCAATGATGGGTCATTCTGATCTTGGCAAATCTTGCTTAAAAACCTGATGAAAATAAAGCATTAGATGGTCCCGGAAACCACACAACACCCCCATTAGATGGTCGACGCAACCTCAGCCCGGAAACCACAAAACACCCAATTAGATTGTCGGCCCAACCTCAGAAAATGGCACCAGTGAGGAAGTCTTGGGAGACATGGGAAACATTTTAAAGAGTTCCGCATAACAAGTGAAAATGCTCTCAAAATGTTTTAACAAAAGAATTGCTAGGGAACAGCATGCAAATAAAAACTTTTCAGTCAGGAAATAAACTGTTTTGGTTCAAAACACCATGTGGCACTCCATGGAGGAAACATTTTATTTCCTGTCTAAAAAGTTTTATTGTTTTTGTGCAAAAAGGGCCATTGTTTTGTATTACAGAGCAATGACAGAGTGCCCAAAAGAGCTAGAAGTCTGCTTCACTGGCAACCCCGTGTGTTTAAGCAAACAGTACTATTTGGGGTTGAAAGTGGCAGATGAAAGAAAAGGGGGTACATAACATGCTGTGATAAGCAAATTAAGGGGGACACATGAAGCTGCTTTACAGTGAATCAGACCCTTGGTTCATCAAAGTCAGCTCTCCAGGGTCTTGGGTGGAGATCTTTGTTTTATTCATTTATTCATTTATTATTTGATTTCTATGTGGCCATTCCCCAACAATGGGTTCAGGGTGGCTTACAAAAAATCCATTTAACATCCAATACTATTAAAACTTCCATCGGCACTTCAAAATAAATCTAACTATAAGGAATGGGGTATGGGAAAGAAAAATGGAAAGGCAAGAGGAATCAAGCAGACACAGGGACAGGGAGGCCAGATATGATGAAAAGAAGAAGAGGAGGAGGAGGAGGATGTTTAATATCCCACCATTCTCTCCTGTAAGGAGACTCAAGGTGTCTTACAAGCTCCTTTCCCTTCCTCTCCCCACAGCAGACACCTTGTGAGGTAGATGGGGCTGACAAAGTTCTGAAGAACTGTGACTAGCCCAAAGTCATCCAGCAGGAATGCAGGAGTGCAGAAACACAGCTGGTTCACCAGATAAGCCTCTGCCACTCAGGTGGAGGAATCAAATCTGTTTGTCCAGATTAGAATCCACCTGCTCTTAACCACTACACCACCTGCTCTTAACCACTACACGCACAATTGCTGTCCTCAGCATTGGCCTGGTGGAACTTACAGGTCCTGTGGAAATTAGACAGGTTCTGCTGGGCCCAGGTCTCATTTGACAGAACATTCCACCAGGCCGGGGTCACAGTAGAAAATGCTCTGGTCCAGTTTGGGGACAGCTGGATATCTATTGCATCATCTACAGCCAGAGTCTTTAACTGGAGATGCTAAGGATAGAACCTGGGACCTTCTGCATGCCAAGCAGATGCTCTGCCATTGAGCCACAAACCTTTCCCAATGGGACTGTTTCTTGTAGAAAGGATGACTTGGCACGATGCAAGGCTGCCTTCTTCTGCTTTTGTGCCTGGAATGGTACCATCAGATCCTCCGAAGATGCCAGCCACAGATAGAGGCAAAACATCAGGAGAAAATGCTACTGGAACACCGCCATACAGCCCGGAAACCACACAACATCCCAATTTCATGTATAATAATAAAGAGACAGAATATAATGAACCTTTGCCACAAACTAGCTTGAATCTTGTCAGATCTTGGAAGCCCTGTTTAGTATTTAAATGGGAAACCGCCAAGGAAGACCGGGGTCACTACGCAAACCATCTCTGAATGTCTCTTGCCTTGAAAACTCTATGGGACTGCCATGGCAGCAAGTTCATGGTACTTTCCACCACCACAATAATAATGTACAGTGTCACATTAATGCAATCTAAATTGACCACGAGGTGGCAGTATATCACTTGGATAACATGGTTCACTTACCAAAAAATGAAAACTTTTGTTTTGTGGGCACATAGCAAAATGCCAAAGCAAAAGCATTTTTTTAAGGCCCACTGAAATACCACAACACTGACTGTAAGCTGTTGAGTCCTTCAGAATCTTTCCTTGGGCTAGATGTTAAAATGGTGGGATGGGGCAACGTTTAAACAATGACCTTAAGGCCATGATAAAACATTTTTTTTGTAAGGTGAATTTTTGTTTTCCGAGTGATGGTCTGCCATCTGGTGGTAATAATATTTCCTCACTGTTCCAGGGACACAAAACTTCTGAAAAGTTCCATACGGATCATTTAAATTGCTCTGAAGACATCGACATGAATTGCACAGATCAAATCACCTTTAAAACCTTTAAAAATTTACACTTAAAAAAACCTAACCTTGTAAAAATCTACCTCGTTCTCACACTCAGGGGTGGAGCAAGGGGGAACTCCACCCGGGGCACATGTGTGCCTTGCACCCTTGCAGTGCCCCTGCCCTGGAATGCCCCCAGAATGCCACGCCCCACACTAGCGCATGACTGGTGCAAGACACCCCGACATGTCCCCTGGGCTCTACGCCACTGCTCACACTGAAAATGGCTGGCTGAATGCAAAAGTATACCCCTGCCCACAAAGGGCATAAACCTTCCAAGCTATTTCCTCGTCCTGTTCCTGATGTTTTTTGGCTAGAAGAGATACAGTTGCCAGCTGCTTGAAGGCAAAAGATGCCCTTTCCTTTAATCAAGGATTAATAGTATGGTATTTATCTTGGGATGGGATTCATCTTCACATCTATTTCCACATGTTAAGCCTCTGACATTTTACTCCAGGCTTCTAAGCCCTTAGGTAAGTGTGAGCCATCTTTCCATAGTCAGCTACAAAACCGAACGTGCTGAAGGATGCCACCTTCTAAACTAGTTCAATGTCAATTCGGACTTACACAAAAAGAGTTGGAAGGGATCATATAGGCCATCTAGGCCAATTGCCTGCTCAATATAGGATCAGCCTATCATCCCTTATAAGTGATCATATAGTCATTGCTTCCCTGAACTGCCTCCTTGGTGCCATTTTCTGAGCTCACTTAGTTGTTCCCAGATTGGTCCATCATGGATGTGGGCTCTGTTTTAGGATAACTGAGTCTCTCCCCACCCTGCCGACCCTTGGGATACCTAGCAGTGTCATGGCAAAATGGGGAACCCATTCTCTACATTGGTTAGTGTCATCACAATGACACAGTAAGATCTTTTCTGGACCTGACCTTGCCCAATATCTGCCTTGCAAAATACCTTCCTCACAATGACCCTGCATTGAAAAGTGTTCCCATCTCCAGCCCTGGACTATCCACCCTGCGGAGACAAAGAACTTGTTAATGTATTTGCCCCAAATGCTCCCACCAGTATTGTGTTAACCAAAAACATCTTCCTCTGACTAATCTCTCTTTAAAGACCACCTTATTTACATTGCCATTGTTTTATAGCGATGATTGACCCAGCACTCTGCCCACCTCTAGGCACTGCCAGCTGAGCCCATCAAGCTAAGCACTCAAACCATTAGATAAATGACTCAAAACTTAAGCTTGATATCTGTCTCTTGTCTTTCCCCAGAAAGGCAAGATTCCTCGTTGTCCTGGAAGATTAAGGGCCACTCTGCATAACCCTGAGGGTCCCTTTTTCCCTATAAGAAGCCCCATCTCCAGTAGCCAGTGTTCAATATCTCTGAATACTTCTCTGTCTGTTGATATTGTCCCCAATGCGTTGATCTTTTTGCTACCAGATCAAAGCACAGGTCGCTCAGTTCTGTTCACTGGACCTTTCTGCTCCAAGATCAGGTGACTATAACCCTACTCCCCAAATTCCCTTCATCTATTCCAAACCTATCCTCTCAACACTATTTCCTAGGGCTTTGTGTGTGTATTCTGCTGCTTTGATTATTGTGTGCTTATGAATTCCTATTATCCCTTAATAAAATTGTTAAACTTTACCTCACTCTCCTGTGGATTTCTTGCAACAGCTGACCTTGGTGTACATAGGCAACAAAGGTCTCAAGCTTGCCTGACCTTCTGCTAAGCCAAGAGTCTGTTTTCACTAATTCCCGCAATCTAAAAGGGACAGAGTCCCACCATTTCAGGTAACACAGTTTCCCCCTCATCTGTTTATTTGCAGCATTTCTCTGTTCTTTTATTTGGGGGGTCAATATTTGAAGCATCAAGTATATGAGTAGAGAATGTAGAATGAGGCTGTGAAGCACTGAAGCATCAATTCAACAACAGAACTCCCCCCCATCCAAAAAAGAAAAAATCTTGTAATGGCAGCCAGGAATCATTTCAAGGGGGTGAATACAAACACATATTGTAAAGCATGGGAAGAAGAAGAAGAAGAAGAAGAAGAAGAAGAAGAAGAAGAAGAAGAAGAAGAAGAAGAAGAAGAAGAAGAAGAAGAAGAAGAAGAAGAAGAAGAAGAAGAAGAAGAAGAAGAAGAAGAAGAAGAAGAAGAAGAGGAGGAGGAGGAGGAGGAGGAGGAGGAGGAGGAGGAGGAGGAGGAGGAGGAGGAGGAGGAGGAGGAGGTTGGATTTATATTCCCCCTTTCTCTCCTGTAGGAGACTCAAAGGGGCTGACAATCTCCTTGCCCTTCCCCCCTCACAACAAACACCCTGAGAGGTGGGTGGGGCTAAGAGAGCTCCATAGAGCTGTGACTAGCCCAAGGTAACCCAGCTGGCGTGTGTGGGAGTGCACAGGATAATCTGAATTCCCCAGATAAGCCTCCACAGCACAAATGGCAGGGCGGGGAATCAAACCCGGTTCCTCCAGATTAGAGTACACCTGGTCTTAACCACTATGCCTCTGCTGCTCCTTGTTGGGAGGGATTGAAAACATTTTAGAAACATTTTAGGGGATTTGTGCAGAAAGGGCCACTGACCCACAAAGTCAGCCTTCAAGCATTTCCACTTATGCATTTGGGGAAATTGTTCTGTGATACCAGAATCCTGTGTTTTCCAGCTTAGATGTTCAGGAACTGTATTCCCATCAAGTTTTCTACCAGCATGGCCAATTGGCCATGCTGACAGAGGCTGATGGGAATTGTAGTTCCTGAACATCTGGAGAGCCGCAGGTTCCCTACCCCTGCCTCAGACCTATCTTTCTGTTATTTATCATGGACCAGCGCACAGTAGAGTGCTACGGAGAGATACCAATAAGCAGAAAAACTCCAGGGCTTTATTTAATGGTCTCAAGTCAGGCATCAATCTCCATCCTCTCTCATGTTGTATTTCGGACAGCCATTTTGAGAATGAAGAAGCTGCTTGGTTGGAGCAGCAGTGTGGTTAAGAGCAGGTGCACTCTAATCTGGAGAACTGGGATTGATTCCCCACTCAGCCACTTATGCTGTGGAGGCTTATCTGGGGAACTAGATTAGCTGTGCACCCCAAAACACACCAACTGGGTGTCCTTGGGCTAGTCACAGTTCTTCTGAGCTCTCTCAGCCCCACCCACCTCACAGGGTGTTTGTTGTGGGGAAAGCAGATTGTAAGCCCCTTTGAGTTTCATAAAGGAGAGAAAGGGGGGTATAAATCCAAACTCTTCTTCCTCTTCCCAAGTCCGTAAGACAGGTTGAACAATATCTAGCACAAGTGGAAAGTTGGGATCCATTATTATCAGTTTGATATAGTGGGAGAGATTACTGCAGTCTTTTTCTCACTTTTCCAGCTGCACAAGAG
Source organism: Sphaerodactylus townsendi (assembly GCF_021028975.2). NCBI lineage: Eukaryota > Metazoa > Chordata > Lepidosauria > Squamata > Sphaerodactylidae > Sphaerodactylus > Sphaerodactylus townsendi. The sequence continues at coordinate 184,986,544 of NC_059425.1, forward strand.
CTCTAGCATAAGTGAAAGTTACGGACTGGATGTGTCCCACTTACTAAAGAAGCTACAGTTTTTGGCAAGTGTTATAGTTTAGTTCAAAAGGCAAGCAGGGGTGGCTTTAGGCATGAGGCAGCTTAGCAGAGCCCTGCATGCCCTAGCAGTGTAGTGGTTAAGTGTGGCAGGCTCTAATCTGGAGAACAGATTTGATTCCTCACTCCTCCACACGAATGGTGGACTAATCTGGAGAACCAAGTTTGATTCCCTACATCTCCACACGAAGTCTACTGAGTGACCTTGGACCAGTCACAGCTCTCTCAGAACTCCCTCAGCCTGTTGTGGGAAGGGAAAGTGATTGTAACTCCTTAAATCTGCAGCAGTGGCGTAGGAGGTTAAGAGCTTGTGTCTCTAATCTGGAGGAACTGGGTTTGATTCCCAGTTCTGCCGCCTGAGCTGTGGAGGCTTATCTGGGGAATTCAGATTAGCCTGTACACTCCCACACATGCCAGCTGGGTGACCTTGGGCTAGTCACAGCTTCTCAGAGCTCTCTCAGCCCCACCTACCTCACAGGGTGTTTGTTGTGAGGGAGGAAGGGCAAGGAGATTGTAAGCCCCTTTGAGTCACCTGCAGGAGAGCAAGGGGGGATATAAATCCAAACTCTTCTTCTTCTTCTTCTTCAATGTAGAGAAAAGAGGGGTATAAAAACCAACACTGCTTCATCTATAACCTTTGTCCTGAACCCCTGCCCTGCCATTGCAGTGGAAACAGCATCCCTCAGGCAATAGTGGAAAATCTCCCATGTAAAATATTGCAAATTCTCCCCAGTTTTCTGACACTCAGGAAATAGGGGAGACTGCTCAGCTGTAGGGCAATGATTCCGGGAGCCCATTCTCAAGTTCCACCCAGGGGCCCAGAATCCCTAAGACCACCTGTGAAGAGATTGCATGCTGGGAGAAATTTTCAACAGTGAACATTCTACCTGCAGCAGTTAGGCAGTTAAACTCAGCCCTCACACTGAGGGGGTTGGAAAAAAAAGCTCTCTGGTTATAGAGGTGTGTAGTTATGTCAGAGCAGATTGTTTTCAGTTCAGCTAGAACCAGAAATGTGAAACGAATGAACTGTAACTTAAAGAGTTACTTAGTTTAGTGCGTATGGTAACAAACTCAAGCTTCAAATGCATTATTTTGCTTTTGCTTGTTTCTTGAGGAATATTTTACCTCTCAATAAATGAAAGATTTTTTTTAATTGGCTCTGGCCCTTTCCGCACACACGTGGAATCGAGCCTCCACCGGCATAATTTTTGCTGGTGGAGGCTCGGGGACCGTTTGCACGCTAGCGTGCAAGCGGCCCCCACTTCCCCCCCAAGCCGGAGAGGCGGCTCCTCTCAGTCAGACCCCTCCACTTACCATCATGTCCAACGTCACTCTGGAGGGCTGCAGGGACCCACCATGCTGTCTTCCAACCTCCAGGGTCTCTGCAGCCTTCCAGAGTGACGCTGGACATGACGGTCAGTGGAGGCGACGGGGAAAGAGACATCTTCCCAGCGGTGTGGTTTGCATCGCGCCGATAGGAAGACGTCTCTTTGCAAAAACCTTGCTCATTGAGCGAGGTTAAAAGCGGCGACTTCACACCGCTCCCGGGTGTCCAGGATGGCAGCAGCGCCTCCTGTGCGAACAGCAGCCCAGGGACGGCGTTTTTGCTGTCCCTGGGCCATTGTATATTGCCCGTGCAGAAAGGTCCTCTGAGTGCTATGTGTCAATCAAATCAGAATCCATGCAGGAGCAGGGAGTTCCTATTGAAAAGGAACCACAAGCTCAATTACTTCCCTGCATGAGGGACAAGGCACCTTCTTTGGCAAGCCCCCAACTACACAAGCCCTGAGCTATGTGGGGAGGGGAGAGGTGTTCATCTAGCTGAGCCACCAGTTGGCCTACCCAGGCAAGGTCTACGTGACTGTAAAGACAGGTGAGTTGAGGGGCTGGTATTTTCTTCCTTCCTACCTCCCACCTTTGAGGGGGAAGAGCTTCCATAGTGATTCTGGGAGCCCATTCTCAAGTTCCATCCAAGTTACACCCAGAATCCCTAAGGCCACCCCTGAAGGCAAGGCGCCAATTCTCCTCAACACCTGTGGATACTTACACAACACCTCTCTTATGTGACTTGGTTGAGGGAATAGGGTGTTGGGTGTAATTTTATGACATTTTTATTGTCATGTTTTATTGTTATGCTTTTGTTTGTGATGTGTTTATTGGAATGTTTTATTATTCTGATTTTACTGTGAGCCATCTGGACACTTTAGTAGAAGACTGGGTAAAAAAATCATAAACAACCAACCACTGACAGAAATATTTGGTATTAAACATTCTGCCCTTGTGTGCAAAACTGCTAGAGCTCAAGGTTTTCCAGTCTTCCACCTGCCAGTCAGAGTGTTGCTGTAGGATCTGGCCCATCATACCTCCGTCTGCAGTTTCACCTTCTGAGCCTGGAGTTGACCAAGGATGCTCTTGTATTCCTCTAGTTGGCTTTGCAACATCGGTATCCTCCTCTCGGTTATCAGCTTCTCCTGAGATGAAAGGAAGGTTAACGAGGGGATCTGAGTCTATATAACAACACCTTTCCTGGCACCCTCCAAAGGTTTTCAAAAAGTGGGTGGGGCCAGGTGGGGGTCTTGCCCAGTAGGGCTGTTGTGAGATCTGATTGGCTGTACAGATTAAAATAATATTTTTGTGACCATTGCCCCTATAGCAGGGGTGTCCAACTCTGGTGCTTCAGATGTTCATGGATTACAATTCCCATCAGCCCCAATTGGCCATGCCAGCAGGGACTGATGGGAGTTGTAGTCCATGAACATATGAAGCGCCAGAGTTGGACACCCCTGCTCTATAGTGTAGGTTTTATTCTCTCTCTGATTCCTGTTTTCCAGTGATTTGTTTAAATTTTATTCTTCTCCCTTGCAATTGACTTTCTCTCTGTGTGTGGCTGGCTCCGCCTCCCGCGTGGCCATTTTGTGGTTGTGGCCATTGTCCTTTTTCAAAATTATAAGGTTGGACTCTCCTGGTTATCCAGAACCATCAATGCTCTGGTTGTACCCTGGGAATATAGAGGCATGAAGAAATCTTAATCATTCCTTTCTTGCATGTTATCCTTATAGCTTTCTACATTTTCACTGAATTTGAAAGGGAAACGTGGAGGTGGAAGGGACATTGAACACCAAAACTCTAGCAAGACATTTTATGAAAAAAATAAGAAACGTTTCCTTGATTTCGAAGCCAGCGCTCTGGAAATGAAACAGAACAATGGGATTTCTTTGCAGGCCGTTCTTCGGCATACCGATCTGCTTTATTTGTTTATTTAAAATGTTTATTAGCCATCCGCCTATCTTGCAGAACTCTAGATGGCTTACAATATAAATAAAATTATGATGATAAAAACATCTAAAGGGTAATTTTTAATGATAGAAATAAAATGGAATATGGGTACTGGAGGGAGACTTTATTAAGAAAGACAAGATAACACACACCCCCTTTAATAACATCGGTGGACCCTGCTGTTCCCCTCTCAGGAGGGTTTTTCGTTGTTGGACGCCATCTGCTGTATTCTGCTGTATTTTGTAACTTGGAATGCTGTATTTTAATGTTTTTAATGGGGTTAGTATTTTCATATGCATACAGCCTTTATTTATTAATTTATTAATTTATTAATTTATTAATTTATTAATTTATTAATTTATTATTTTATTAATTTATTAATTTATTAATTTATTAATTTATTAATTGCATGTGTATAAAACCACTTGCAAAATGAGGCATGACATTCTGCCCCACGAGGTGGGGCAGAATGTCCCGGTCACGTGCCTTTGCGGGGGCGTTCCAGGGGCGTTCTGGGGTGCGGCGGGCAGGGGCGTGGCGTGGCGCAGGGGCATGCCCTGGGTGCAGTTCCCCCTCGCTCTGCCCTTCCCTCCGCATGAAGGCTGTGGGATGGACTTGGGCTAGTCACAGGTTCTCTCCAAACTCTCTCAGTCTTGCCTACCTCACCAGAAGTCTGTCATGGGGAGGGGAAGGTCATTGTCAGCTGCTTTGTGACTCCTTAAAGCTAGAGAATGGTATAAAAATAAACTCTGTCTTCCATAGCAAGTTAGCATGGAGCCCCCATGGGGCATATGCAGCTATGTCTTGGTTGAGCAATCTCTTTCTAATCACTCCTTTTTCCCATCTCAAGGTCAGTATGGTTGGCACATCTTTAAAGGGCCTGGCGAATGCTGGGTATGGCACTGTGGAGCACCAAAACCATTTGCCATTGACACAGCTGTCCCCTGCCCTTACACACACACACCATCACATCACATTTAGTTGTGAACATAATTCTTACCTCATTGGCTCCAGCTGAGAGCGTGGACACCCGAGGGGCCGTTTGCACAATCTGTTGCAAAATGCCGACATAGGCCTGTACTTCCATGAGGTTCTGGGTCAGAACAAAACAAATTCCATTACAAAGAGATCACAGCTCAGTTCAAGGAAGCAAACTCGTGTTTTCCTATTTCATTTTTTTCCCTTTGCCTTCTGAGGGTGGGGACCACCTGGGTGAATCCTCTCCAATAACCACGCTGGACTCTTTGCTGGGATAAACATTTTGGCCATAGCCATTTTATTAGCCAACAAACAAACAGAAGCGTGAGGCGTAGCATGGGTCTTGATCTGGCCTGTCTGCTTCATAGCGAAGCTCCAACGGGCGCATGCCCTGTATTGGACTTCGCTCCGCTGAAGGGCTCTGCCGGGCGGACGCTCCTGGCAAGACGTGATCCCCATTTGCCGGTTCGGCAGGGCGGTTGCCTCTTGCCGCCGTCGGCACTTCCAGATCATTACCCATGCGCCACTGCCGAACGGCTATGACAGAAACATGCAACAACTGAATGAACCCAGGGAGAGGTGGGTGGGCAAATCGCCGGCTGGCCGAAGCACATGGCCAGAACAAAGGAGGGCTTTCCCCTTTAAAGGGTCAATCCGCCCTCCCCTCCCGGTGACGTCAGCCCTTGCCCAACATGGCCCGGGCTTCGCTTCCGCCCTCAGTGAAGCGGAAGCGGTCACCTTGGCTCCACCCATCCCACCCCCAGAGGCAACAGCAGCCGGTGGGTGATTCACAGCTGTCTTTCTGAAAAGATGACACGGAGAATTGCTGGAATTGTCAGACACGGACGACCAAGTGAAAAGATACACAAGGATCCAATATCATGCAGGAGGAGGATTTTGGGGAAGCACAGTGTGCGAGGCGAGGTGGAGGAGAAACATTGCACCTGTGGAAATTACTTCTTTCCCCACAAACTAGGAGGCTGAAGTCACGCCTCATTTTCCAAGTGGTTTTATACACACGCAAAGAGCGACTAAACTCCCCCTGTTCATCACTGACAATCCATTCATCTTGCTCACCACAAAGTCCTGCTTTTTGTAGGGTTGCCAACGTCAAGTTGGAGATTTAGGGCAGAGTGTAGACCAAGGCTCGTTCCGCACATGCAGAATAATGCACTTTCAAACTGCTTTCAATGCTCTTTGAAGCTGTGCGGAATGGTAAAATCCACTTGCAAACAGTCGTGAAAGCGGTTTGAAAATGCATTATTTTGCGTGTGCGGAAGGGGCCTATGTTTCGGGAAGGAAGTGAAGCTCAGCAGCCACAGTTGAGCCAAGAGTTTAGATTTATACCCTGCTTTTCTCGGTTGTAAGGAGTCTCAAAGCAGCTTCCAAATGCCTTCCTTTCCTTTCCCTACGACAGACACCTTGTGAGGTAGGTGGGACTGATGGAGTTAAGAGAGAGCTGTGACTGGCCCAAGGTCTTCAAATAGAGGATTCAAATGGAGGAATGGGGAATCAAACCCAGTTCTCTAGATTAGTGTCTGCCACTCATGTGGTAATCAAACCTGGTTCCCCTGATTAGAGTCCACTAATGAGGGAATCAAACCTGGTTCAGCAGATATAGAGGCTTTCTGCACTACAGAAGGGAGCTAAGGTCGACTCGGTTCCCTTCAATGGGGGGCGATTCCAGGCTGTCCATACATCAACTTACTTGGCCCCCTGGAACCGAGCTAAGTGGGCGGGATCATCTTGGTGCCTGTTTTGCTCCTCGATCGTGTTTGGAGCTTGTGTTACCACAGGAAACGAGAGCGTTCTTTTTTTCCAGTTTTTACAGTTTACAGTTACATGCCTGCCACAACTCTCCCGTTTTGCGGATGCCACAAAAGCGGCTCCTGATTGGTTGAACAGATGAGGTGTCGTTTCGATGCGTCTGCACTTCGAAGCTTCGAAGCGGTATCGACCTTGTTCCAGCAGAAAGGTGCAGTTCATAACTGCGACAGGGATGTCGCAGTTCTGATGGGGGGGAACTGAGACAAAACAACGTTGAGCTCAGTTGCAGTGCGGAAACACTGAGGTGAACCTAGATAGAAACCAGTACAACTCTGTCAGTGCGGAAAGCCCCATAGAGTCCGCCACTCATGTGGAGGAGTGGGGAATGAAACCCGGTTGTACAGATTAGAGTGCACAGCTCTTAGCCACTACCCCAGCAGGGTATACTACAGAATCCATCAACAAGCAGCCATTTTCTCTAGGGGAATTGATCTTGATTGTCTGCAGATCACTTCTAACAATGGGAGATCTCCAGGCAACCCTGGTTTCTTTTACTCGGTTTCCTTTGCTGAGCTGAGTTACTGAGTCACATTCTGAGTTACTGGGTTAGCTGAGTTGCTGAGTTACGAGTCACATTCTCTTGGAAAAGAGTTGTAAGCAGCCATGAGGATCTATGTGACATCCAAAAAAAAGAGAAAAGAAACAAAACAACATGAAAAACCTTTTTGTGGAGGGCAACCCCAACGACACAGAGCACAGTGCTACCTTTTGAGATCTACAGGTCACTTCATCAGCAGACGTTCGAAAATTTTAAAAAGGCAGGGAGGGGAGAGCAAAACTTTCCATCATGGAGGACCATTTCTTACCCCTTGGACTGCTGGTCACCTATAACCTGCCTTTCAAGGAAGGGTTAACCGAGGGGAAAGAGATTGGAAGACAGAATGGGTAATATACCAGACCGGTCTTTGATATCCCAGGGATCCAAAGTGTATTGCCTTCCCTGCCTCCACTCCTGGGTAAGGAAATGAAAAGGTCAGCATGTCAAAACAACTTGGGTGGGAATTACCTTCTTGTACCTGTCCTTGGTGGCATTCACATCATCCTGCAAGAACTGCGATTCAATCTGTAGTTCCAAATTACATAGCAAAGCTTCATCGGCTTCCTGTATCAGATGCAAGAGGAAAACTTTTTTTTTTGCTCTTGGCTTGCACGACTAAAGCACAAACGGCTCATGAATTTAGCTGTACGTAGCTACAGAGCATTACAAAACATTAACGATTGGATCAAAAACATTTTAAATATACGTAGGAAAGTAAAATATACAACACTGAATAACACAGATAGAAATAAAACTACAAAATGTGACAACCAATAAGATCTTTGAAGAAACTACTCTCTTAGCGACCGCATTAGATTTCGTTTTCTTGGCTGCCAGGTTGCCCAAAGATATTCTATAACAAACATACTCATCCAAATCTGAAAATGAAAATATTAGATTCTCGCAACCCCTCCCCTCCTTTGCATGCCACCCCTCCCTCCCCTCCCTCCCTCCCCTTCCCTTCCCTTGCATACCACCCCTCCCCCTCCCTCCCCTTCTTCCGCTAGGGTGGGTGGGCCATGTCCAGATGCTGGGGCCTCTCTCTCCCCTCCCTTGCATGCCACCTCTCACTCACTCCCCTCCCTCACTCCCCCTCCCTTACATGCCACCCCTTGACAATAGCGTTTGGCCAATGCAGACGCTGACATTGTTTGAAAGAAGAAGATGAAGGAGAGTTTGGATTTATATCCCCCCTTTCTCTCCTGTAGGAGACTCAAAGGGGCTTACAATCTCCTTTCCCTTCCCCCCTCACAACAAGCACCCTGTGAGGTAGGTGGGGCTGAGAGAGCTCCGTAGAGCTGTGACTAGCCCAAGGTCACCCAGCTGGTGTGTGTGGGAGTGCACAGGCTAATCTGAATTCCCCAGATAAGCCTCCACAGCTCAAGCGGCAGAGCAGGGAATCAAACCCGGTTCCTCTAGATTAGAATGCACCTGCTCTTAACCACTACGCCACTGCTGCTTCATGTAAGAATGTGAAGCCCACTCTAAGCTTTTGATATGAAATACTGATTAGGGAACTCTGAGATTGTCATTTATTAAAAATGTATACCGTGGTGAAGACACTGATTTAGGAATCACTTGGGACATAGATAATCACTGCAAAAGGTTGTAAATTAAAATATTTTGGTTGCAAGAACAGATGTTCTGAAATTGGCAGATCAGTTCCTTGAAAAGATCCAAGAGATTTAGAACCTGGTGATAGTAGTCAATTGTCTTCAAATTTGTATTATTTGTGACCCATTTCACATTTTTAAAAAACTGATGTGTACATTCAGAATAAAGAAGAAGAAGAAGAAGAGTTTGGATTTATATCCCCCCTTTCTCTCCTGCAGGAGACTCAAAGGGGCTGACAATCTCCTTGCCCTTCCCCCCTCACAACAAACACCCTGTGAGGTGGGTGGGGCTGAGAGAGCTCCAAGAAGCTGTGACTAGCCCAAGGTCACCCAGCTGGCATGTGTGGGAGTGTACAGGCTAATCTGAATTCCCCAGATAAACCTCCACAGCTCAGGCGGCAGAGCTGGGAATCAAACCCGGTTCCTCCAGATTAGATACATGAGCTCTTAACCTCCTACGCCACTGCTGCTCCTAAATAAAGTTTTATATGGGATTCAGTCAAAGTAGTTACTAGTAAATTGGAAGTAAATTGGAAGGAACCTTGCTTGTTGTGGAAAAGCACAAAACGCCAGCATTTAAAAATGAGGTTTTCTTTGCAAACCAATGCCTTTCGACACTCAAACAGAAGCGTCCCACAGATAGGCCTGTGTGCTGTAAAGCAGTCACATTCCTAGGGTGACAGGGAGCCATTCAAAAAGGATTTCTTTTGTGGCATGTCCACAAACTAATCTAGAGCTCTGCTGTGCTATTGAAAAATGTGTCGATGTTTGCTGTTTCCATTATGCTGCTGAACGCAAAACTGCTCAGGTCTGCTGATATACCAAAGACAACAACAAAAAACCCCTCAGTATGGATTTTGCTTTGGACTGAAGTGTCTCCATGGCAAATAATTGAAAGTCTTTGCTACCGAGGATGACCGGAAAATTCTAAAGCCAGCGATCGGCCGTTTGCTTCACATTTCAGTTCTCTTCACAGCCTCCTACTGACAGACAAATCTGTAGTGTAATAAACAGTGGAACCGTGGAACCGTGGATCTGTTGGTCCACGGACAGGGAAAAGGAAGTCAGATGCTTCTCGTTAGTGTATATTTCTGTGGTTAAAGAACAAAACAACATCTTGGCTTTAAAAAGCAAAGATTTGTCACATCAATGGCATTTGTTTACCATTCATGACACGTCTGGATGGCCTGAAACTGTGCTCAAGTACCATCTGCCTAGTAGTCCAAAGAGGGATCTACATGTACTACCCTGTTTCCCAGAAAATAAGACAGTGTCTTATATTAATTTTTGCTCCCAAAGATGCGCTATGTCTTATTTTCAGGGGATGTCTTATTTTTCTGGTGTTCTGTTCGACGGGCATGCTTCCAAACAAAAACTTTGCTACGTCTTACTTTCAGGGGATGCTTTCTATTTAGCACTTCAGCAAAACCTCTACTGCGTCTTATTTTCAGGGGATGTCTTATTTTCGGGGAAACAGGGTAACAGGCTTCTCTCGCTAAAGTGAATCCAATTGGTGCATCTGGAGAGGTGTCCTTATTCCTTCTGGAACACTCAAACAACCCCATTCATCTGGCTGACGCAGGGGTCCCCAATGTGGGGGCTGCTGGTGCCGTTGCACCTCCAACTTCCTTCCCGATGACCGCCAAATGCTTTACAAAGTGGGAAGGGACTGGTGGGGCTTTTGTACATCAAGGCTTCTCATTTGTCATTGAAGTGCTGGCAGAGGTGGGATCCAGCAGGTTCTCACAGGTTCCCGAGAGTAGGTTACTAATTATTGGTGTGTGCCGAGAGGGGGTTACTAATGGGTGATTTTGCCACGTGATTTTTGCCTTAGTTATGCCCCTCCTCTCAGCAGTAGCACGCAGAACTTGAAGCAGTCTAGCAGGAGGTGCACCGGCGTGCATGGCAGCCTGCGCCTGCGTGCATTCGTTTCCTGCCCAAGGTCTGCCGCAGTGGCTGCGTCCTTGCCACAGCCCCGCCCAGGAATGCCCCGCCCCCAGAATGCCCGGCCACACCCCCATTGTGCCCCACCCAGCCCCATTGGCGCTACACCACAGTTTGAATTCCACCACCATGGGAACCTGTTACTAAAATTTTTGGATCCCACCACTGAGTGCTGGGCTGACTATGGGGTCAGTCTTTGCCAAGTGGACCGGTGCTCCCACCTGACCATCTCCAATTTTAGTGACATTTTGCACATATGGTTCCTATGGTTCAAAACTAAGCTGGGCAAATTTTTAGCTTCTAATTCAAAAAAACTGGCCATCTCAAACAGAGGACCCAAAAATGTCGTGACCATACCGCAACGTTTTTGGCCAAGTTTGAGATGCTGTAAAATTGAAAGAAGTCGTAATGTAGGGCTAAAATGTGGGGTTTTAGTACAACTTTTTGTGCTTAATGCACTGCTAAAGTATGAAAGCCATCGCATTCACTAGTAACTTTTTTTTTTTCAAACTTGGCCAAAAACGTTGCAGCACACTTTCTGACATTTTGGGGTCCTCTGTTTGAGATGGCCTAGAACAGGGGTAGGGAACCTGCGGCTCTCCAGATGTTCAGGAACTACAATTCCCATCAGCCCCTACCAGCATGGCCAATTGGCCATGCTGACAGAGGCTGATGGGAATTGTAGTTCCTGAACATCTGGAGAGCCGCAGGTTCCCTACCCCTGGCCTAGAACCTCCAAATTTTTGAATTATAAGCTAAAAATTTGCACAGCTTAGTTTTGTACCATAGGAAACATATGTGCAAAATTTCACTAAAATTGGAGATGGTCAGGTGGGAGCACCGGTCCACTTGGCAAAGACTGACCCTATGCAGATTTTAAGAAGGGTTTAAGAAGAGAAGAAGAAGAAGTAGAAGAAGAAGAAGAAGAGTTTGGATTTCTATCCCCTCTCTCTTCTGCAGGAGACTCAAAGGGGCTGACAATCTCCTTGCCCTACCCCCCTCACAACAAACACCCTGTGAGGTGGGTGGGGCTGAGAGAGCTCCGAGAAGCTGTGACTAGCCCAAGGTCACCCAGCTGGCGTGTGTGGGAGTGCACAGGCTAATCTGAATTCCCCAGATAAGCCTCCACAACTTAAGTGGCAGAGCTTGGAATCAAACCTGGTTCCTCCAGATCAGAGTGCACCTGCTCTTGGCCACTGCTCTTAGCCACTACACCACTACTGCTCTTTTAGGCAGCAGTACCCACCAGGCACAAGGATCCTCACTGTATGAGTGAAAATAAGTGCTGGCAGCCATTTTGTTTGTTGTTGGGGGCAGCCAAAGGTGCACTAGAGGGCAAGCTCTGGTTCCCATCTAGGATAGCCAACCTCCAGGTGGGGGCTGGGAATCTCCTATAATTGCTGTCTAATCTCCAGATGGCAGAGATCTATTCCCCTGGAGAAAATGGCTGGTTTGGAGGATGGATTCTCTGATATGATGCTCCATGGAGGTCCTGCCCCTCCCCAAACCCAGCTCTCCCAGGTACCCTAATCTCCAGGAAATTCCCAGCCCAGAGTCCCCAATCCCATTCCCACCAGGACTCTCCTGCCTCAGCTATGCTGGGTGTGCAATGTGTGAATGATGTTTTCACTGTCTGTTTTCACTGAAGCTCTATTTCGTTTGCAGGATCCTTGCCACAGGCTCTCTATCTATTTGCCGCTGAATATGTGGCCCATGAGCTCTGCTCTAGCATAGGAGCAGTGATTCAGTAAATGTATTGTTGAAGGCTTTCACGGCCGGAATCACTGGGGTGCTGTGGGGTTTCCGGGCTGTACGGCCGTGTTCTAGCAGCATTCTCTCCTCCTCATCTTCAGATCCTCTGAAGATGCCAGCCACAGATGCAGGCGAAACGTCAGGAGAGAATGCTGCTGGAACACGGCCATACAGCCCAGACACCACACAGCACCCCAGATTCAGTAAATGGCTCACCCAAAAAACCTCAAAAACCCTTACTGGTTGGGGGGGAGAGAGTAATTGAAAAAAAACAAAGATATTTGGCAGAGTGGAATTAGGCTGGTGCCAAAAAAGCCAAATAGGTTTGGGCTTTTCCGACTATTTTAGCTGCCAGTGGGATTGGGAAGAGGCACACCGAAAGAAAATGTCTCTCAGGCCTGGCCTGCTCCAGCACTGCCACTCGCGCACGCACACCACACGATCCCGTCGGCAATAAGTGGGGCCTAGGGGGGGCACTGGATCAGGCCAGGTCCAGGGTGCCAATTCTTCTGGCTGGGCCTGGAGCCTGCGGCAGACCCCCTGCCGGGCGCCCCTGCAGCTGGGGGGGAGTCGGTGATGGCTGGGGCACCTCCCCCAGGGCCTTGCCGCAGCCTGGAAAAATGCCAGATGGCCATGGCCCAGGGTGCTTCCTCTGAGTGGTTGGCAGCAGAGTGGGGTGATTTTGTGCCCCCCACGTGGCACCTGGGGACATGGGACCACCCATGTCCCTCTGGCAGATACGCCACTGGGATCAGGAATTCTTGATTCTGCAGGTAGCCCTTTGCCCCGTGCTTGCAAAGTTGGGAAAGAGGTGGCGACAGAGTAGCCCGGCTTACTTGCAGAGTGGGGAGAACTCTGCTTCCTGCAAGGAAGAGGGAGGTGGTGACTCAACCTGGACCGCTTGCAGAGATCGGAACTCTTCGCTCTCTGTAGGCAACGCCCCACTTCCCCTGGTCGACTGCAAAATCAGACGCCCACTTTGCGGATCAGGGGAGCAGCCAGCAGGGCTTTCTGCTCAGATTGGGAATCTTGTGTGGTGCTGCACAGCTAAATGCAGCTGCGTTCAGCTGTGCAAGGCTTAATATTCAGGTTTGACTTAAAAAACCCCCCAAATTTATCAGAAAAGCTGAGAAAGCCATTTCCCTGCATGTGCTTTTGGGGGGGGCTTCATCAATCATGTTCAGGTTTTTTAAGACCAAATCTGAAATTGACCAAGCCAAAATGAATTTGCTTATCCCTACATCTAGTGTCTGATCTTCCCCGGGGCAAAGGGAAAGAGGTACAATTTTGTACGCCGCCCGTTTCAGTCGTGGGATCTAGTTGTGGCTCACAAAGCAGGAAGTGCGGCACTGAAAGGTGAGCAGCATGCGGTTCCCAGTGGCGTATCTGCCTAGGGACAAGGGGTGCCCCTTGTCCCCGGGCGCCACTCTTCTGGTCACGTAGGGGGCGCAAAATCGGCCCCCCCCATGTGACCAGAAAGTCATGCTGCCTTGTCATTTTCGCACGCCTCGACCCCGTCCGATTGTTTACTTGGATGTTGGAACTGGCATCCATCATTCTATATGGGTTCCACACCCCTGACAGTACATTTCCTGGGTCAGAAAGAACTTCTGGGTGTGTAGGAGAAAACCTGGGGACATTGCCCTGGATCCAACCCTTGGAAACAATTTCACCAACATCATATCTCATTTTTGCCAAGTGCATGTCTCTGTACCAATCTTCCAACTCCTTTCACCAACAGGATGCCAATGTTCCAAAGGCACCAATTACCCCTGGTACGCCACTGACGGTTCCTCCCTGAATCCTTAGCTAGACTCGACAGTCAACTAACAAACACAGATCTCCTTAGTGATGTATAAGTGATGCCATTTGACCTTGTTAATTGTGCAGCGCTGAACATAATTAAAGTGAAGAACTCTTACAACTGGAGCAGCTGGTAAACAGTAATTATGCTGGCTACATTTCTATCTATAAATATTCAGGAATCTGTGGACGCAATCAGATTGCCTGTTCAAGTCTAAAAACTTCTCATTGGCATCTCTAGCAACAGTCCCACATTAAAATAGTGAAAGCTCGGCTTATAGTGAAGAATAAATTAAATGCAACTAATACTCGAGCCATTATGACTCTTTCAGGATGGAGGTACTTATATGAATGGGCTTGCTAGAATACCCACTAGGTCCGGACTAGGTCTGAATGTGTCATTCCTCTGCGGAAAAGCTATAGGCCACAATTTGAAGGAGTTGGAAGATTGGTTCAGAGACATGCACTTGGCAAAAATGAGATATGATGTTGGTGAAATTGTTTCCAAGGGTTGGATCCAGGGCAATGTCCCCAGGTTTTCTCCTACACCCCCAGAAGTTCTTTCTGACCCAGGAAATGTACTGTCAGGGGTGTGGAACCCATATAGAATGATGGATGCCAGCCTTCAAGTGGGACCTGGGGATCCCAGGGAATCATCTTCAGTCTACAGAGGTCAGTTCCCCTACAGAAAATGTATGTTTTGGAGGTTGGACTGTAAGGAATTGGATTCCACTGATGTCCTTTTCCTCTCCAGGTTCCATCTCCAAATCTCTAAGAGTTTCCCAACCTGGATTTGGCAATCCAAACCCCTCCCTCCCCACATCCCCTGCTGGTGACAAGGGGACATTTACCACCCAGGGACTTCAGTGATGGGCGGGAAATAGGTAGGTAGGTAGGTAGGTAGGCAGGCAGGCAGGCGGGCGGGCGGGCGGGCGGGCGGACGGGCGGGCGGGCGGGCGGGCGGGCGGGCGGGCGGGCGGGCGGGAGGATGGATGGATGGATGGATGGATGGATGGATGGATGGATGGATGGATGGATGGATGTAGAGTAATAGCAGAGGTGGGACTACCATGGGGCACCCTGGGGACAAATGCCCTGCACGGCCACCATTGGGTCATGTGGGAGCGGAAAATCGCCCCCAGACCCCTCCTCCTTCCCCCTTGACCTGACTCTGCCCTACCAGGCCCGGCAGAGGCCCCTGTTGGGGACCTCGGTCTGGTCCTACCCTGCCAGGATCACAGGATCCATGGGCAGAGCAAGCTCTCCCAGCCTTCCCTCCCCCCATCCCCAGCAAGCCTCCCTGGCACAGACTTTAGGAAATTACAATTTTTTTTATTGTATGTGTGGTACTAGCTAGGACAGAATTAAGTCCCAGAAGGAGTGGTGTTTGTTCCCTTAGAAAAAAGACACTGAGAATATGGATTGTTGCCAGAACAATCTCTTGAACCTGGAATCATCTGTGGCTCAAGCAGATGGCACAGCTCCAATAGTAGGTTTAATGCCAGCCAAAGTGGTTCATTTTATATATCTGGCAAAACAGTGCCTACAAACACTCCTGACTGCTTCTCACAGTCTCCATCAGCCAAAAAATATATGCTAAGAGTGTTTGTGCTAATATCAGGACTGCAGTGGGCCTGTCGCACATGGCTGGTGACCAGGCAGGCTAAAAGGAACATAAAAATGAATTGGCTCTGGTGACTAATGGCCCCTTCGCCTGCAAATGTAATCCCGTCAGCTCTCCTCTGACACAGGCTGACCCATCACGAATAGTAAACATCCAACGGTTTAATGCAATTCCCACCACAGCAACGTCCGAATGAGCCATTAAAAGCAAACGGTCGCTGGAGAACATTGAGAGTCTGAATAAACAACAAAATGGCCCCCTCCGCTCGCTCCTTTGCAGTCTGCCAAAGCAAATGTCTGAGGGCATTCCAGATCAGCAGCTAGGAGCAAGAGGTCACACCACCTGTTCGAAACCACAACGCCCTGAGCGTATTCGGGGTCTTTTGTGAAAGCCGCTGTGGGCTTTGTAAATGAATCCATTTGGGATGGGTGGTAAACAACATCTCCCAGTCAGTGTGTTCGTTACCAGCTGTACAACATCGCTGTTAGAAGAAGAAGAAGAAGAAGAAGAAGAAGAAGAAGAAGAAGAAGAAGAAGAAGAAGAAGAAGAAGAAGAAGAAGAAGAAGAAGAAGAAGAAGAAGAAGAAGAAGAAGAAGAAGAAGAAGAAGAAGAAGAAGAAGAAGAAGAAGAAGAAGAAGAAGAAGAGTTTGGATTTATATCTCTCCTTTCTCTCCTGTAGGAGACTCAAAGGGGCTTACAATCTCCTTGCCCTTCCCCCCTCACAACAAACACCCTGTGAGGTAGGTGGGGCTGAGAGAGCTCCGAGAAGCTGTGACTAGCCCAAGGTCACCCAGCTGGCGTGTGTGGGGGTGCACAGGCTACTCTGAATTCCCCAGATAAGCCTCCACAGCTCAGGCAGCAGAGCTGGGAATCAAACCCGGTTCGTCCAGATTAGATACACGAGCTCTTAACCTCCTACGCCACTGGAGTAACTATGCCTGAGATTGCACTGTTACTGTGGTACCTTTCCATGGGTTGCCAACCTCCAGGTGGGGCCTGAAGATCGCCCATAATTACAACTTCCCTCCTGATCACAGAGATCCGAACCCCTGGAGAAAATGACTGCTTTGTAGAGTGGCCTCTATGGCATCATATCCCAATTGAGGCCATTCCCATCCCCAAACCATGCCTCCCCCAGCCTCTACCCCATTACCCCAATCTCCAGGAATTTCCCAATCCAGAATCGGCAACTGTCCTTCCTCATCAAATCTGAACCGACAGGACTCACTCATTTCTTACAAAGGCAGATTAAAAGGTATGAATTGAGAATAGATCAATGAGGGCAGAATGTAAGCAGCTGGGGATATTAAGGCACATATCTGGGACAAAAGGCAAGACTTGCCTGCATAATTTTGAAAAGACAGCAGTATATAAATCACGTATAATGGACCCACTATCCTACCAAATGATAATTCCTGAGATTGCAGCAGTCGTGTAGCTGCAATGAGGCGTGGGGGGCGCACTGTTCTCCGGGTGAGAGCCATTAGGGTCACATGGGGGTGCAAAATCACCCCCACAGCCCTCTCCGTTCCCCCTTTGCCCTGCCTCACCAGGCCTGGCAGAAGCTGCTCCCAGCCTCCTCCTCCTCCTCCTCCTCCTCCTCCTCCTCCTCCTCCTCCTCATCATCATCATCATCATCATCATCATCATCATCATCATCATCATCATCATCATCATCATCATCCCAATTGAGGCCATTAATAATAATAATAATAATAATAATAATAATAATAATAATAATAATAATAATAATAATTATTATTATTATTATTATTATTATTATTATTATTATTATTATTATTATTATTATTATTATTATTATTATCCCAATTGAGGCCATTAATAATAATAATAATAATAATAATAATAATAATAATAATAATAATAATAATAATAATAATAATAATAATAATAATAATAATAATAATAATAATAATAATAAACCGTCTTCCTCCGGAGGGCTCACACTCAGTGTTATCCAATGACATACTGAAATGATATTAAGAAAAACCACAGAGCTAGACAGTCCTCTGGATAAAATCTGACCTCGAATACAAACTTCAAAGGCTTGTGGTTATGTCAGATGACAACTTGTGCGACCGGTTTGAGAAATGTTTTACAGCTCGCCTCCCAGCTTGAAATTTTCATTTGGAGCCAATGCTATGTGACTTTCCCGCAAGAATATTCATCTGACATAACCACAAGCCTTTGAAGTCTGCATCCGAGGTTGGATTTTATCCGGAGGACCGACTAGCTCTGTGGGTTTTTGTTATTTGCCGTTCCAGTGCATACTGTTGGACAACACTGAGTGGGTTTCTGAAATTGCATTCCTTTATCAGTTTTGTCACTGAAAGCACCGCGGCGCCTACTGTTGAGTTTCATATTTATGAATATATTACAACACACTTTGCTGGATGTCGTGATTGATGCATTACAGGTGGGCCCAAATTCAGTGGAAATTCTTGCTGCTGCTGCTGCACTAACCCTCAAATCCCTTTACTATGATGGATTCCTATTCACCTGCATTTGGAGGGACTAGAGTCCACCTTCCAAAGTAGCCATTTTCTCCCAAGGAACTGATCTTTGTTGCCCGGAGATGGGTTATAATCCTAGGACATTTCTAGCCACCACTTGGAGACTGACATCCTGTTAGGTCTCGATCCTTGAAACAATGAACAGGCTCTGGATTGGGGTTCTGTGTGGTTTCCAGGCTGTGTGCCCCTGTTCTAGCAGCATTCTCTCCTGACGTTTCGTCTGCATCTGTGGCTGGCATCTTCAGAGGATCTGAAGTCTGAGGCTGATTCCGCATGGGCCAAAAACAGCGGTGTGAAAACAGTGTGAAAACAGTATGAACAGTGCCCCTTTTATTCCTCCAACTTGGAGTTCCCTTTGCCATCTACGGGACCCAGTTTTTCGTCCTGCTTCCCCCCCTCTCTGGGAGGGTTTTAATTGGGGTTTATTGTGTGATGGCATCTTTGTTAATTTTATCGCTGTGTTTTAATTTTAACTTAATGGGGTTTTGTTTGTATGGGTTGTAAGAGGAAATTATGTTGTGCACCGCCCAGAGCCCTCCAGGGATAGGGCGGTATATAAAACCCATAGATAGATAGATAGATAGATAGATAGATAGATAGATAGATAGATAGATAGATAGATAGACAGACAGACAGACAGACAGACAGACAGACGGACGGACGGACGGACTTGACGGATTGACGGATGACGGACGGACGGACGGATTTGACGACGGACGGATCGGCTGGCGGTGGCGGGCGGCGTATGGGCGGGCGGGCGGGCGGCGATGGCGATGGCGGGCGTATGGCTGGCTGGCGGTATGGCGGACGGATGGATAGATAAACCCTTTTACACCATTTTAAACTCTTTTACACCATTTTCACACTGTTTTCACACTGCTGTTTTTGGCCCATGCGGAATCAGCCTGAGATCTGAGTCCGTTCTGACGGATCTGGCTTTTGCCCCCTTCTTTATTCAGAAATAATCCCCCTTTCGGCTTTCCCAAAGAATGTGAGCAAGAGTTATTTTGATGCTGCGGTGCCCCAAGGTCAGCAACAGATAAAGATAACAGCCACCTGGACTGCCACCCCCATGAGTCAATGGAAACATCCCCTCACCCAGATACAATCAGGCTATAGTGGTTCAGGAATGCACCTCAATCCACTAGGTCCCATCCCTGATGCATCCCTAACCAATTAAACAGTTCTGGAAGCACAGTGCAGTACTGTTCAAATATAATGTACATTTCTATTTCATTGTGTTGCACTGAATTTTTGTGGGATTTTGTAGGACTTTGGTGGATTCCACATGGCATATGCATAACAGGTTGCATCATTATAAAGGAACCCATTTTCCTTTTTCCTATTTGCACGCATGCCATGCAGGCAGCAACTGGCACCCGCAGAAACAATCCAGGTTGCTTTCACGCCTTCACATGGAGATACTTCTCTTTTTTTCATTTCCTGCAACACATGAGCAGCTGCACTGGCTTACAGAAATGAACCCCTGCAGCCGTGCCAATTGTCCCACAATCTGATTGGCTGCACCTCCCTAGCTGCGCACGCGCAGCACACAAAAGAAAAGAGAAAAGGGACCTCCCTGCAGTGGCTGGGCAATAATGAATGTGTTACTGTCGATCTATACAGCAGTCATAATTGCTGCCACGGGAAGAAAACATGCTTGGGTGACTTCGTACAATGTCAGGGGCTCAGGGAATCTGTGCTGAGAGCATCTGCCGGTGGATTCTTCCCGATGGTGGACAGCGTGGAACCCAAAATGAACAGGTGGAAGGGGTGGAAATGAAGAATCTCCTGCCTGTTACGTTTGCGTGGGAGTGCCTCCAGCCCAGGACTGTGCAAAAGGATTGCTGGTTTAGAGATTTTTTGAAAATCCTAGGTGGAGGGGAATAAAATGGGCCAAACTCCATTTGGCAGAGGCGTACCAGGGGTAAATGGCGCCCGGAGACAAATTGTCTTCAGGACGCCCCATGCTCTGCCCCTGCCCCGCCCACCTTGGCTCCGCCCCCACTGCCCTTGACCCCACCCATGTCACCATGGACATGGGCAAGGTTTAGGGTGCCCACCTCCCCCCCAGACTCCCCCAGCAGGACTTCCTGGTCACGTGGGGGGACCCGATTTTGCTCTTGCGTGACCAGAAGAGTGGCGCCCGGGGACAAGGGGTACCCCTTGTCCCTAGGCAGATACGCCACTGCCTTTTGGGAACAGGACCCATGCAAATTCCCACATCCTACCCCCTTGCCCACACTCACAAATGTTTTCTATAACATCCTACATCCATTACATTTGGCCTGTGCGGAATTCACTTTTGCGGTTGAATTGGTTTATTTGTGGAGGAAAGGAGTGTGGTAAGTTCATGCTGAAAAATAGGCCATCTCTCATAAGAGTGGGGGGGGGGAAGCAATTTTTGATACCCTCTAGCAGGAGATGACTTGAGCAGTGGATCAGCCAATAAAGGAGGCAATCTGTAGAGCAAGTTACGCCCCCTCCCCCCACACACACACACACATTTCCTGGCAAGCTCTGCCAAAACCAAGACCTCCTTTTCACAGAAGCGATTTTGAAACGATTCACAACATGACCGGTAAACCAGGGGTGGACTGGCCATTTAACTTACTAGGAAAGTTTGTGGTGGGTGGCTGTCCCGGAGGGCCACTACTAGTCATAAACAAGCAAAGCAAAGCCCCAGACCCCCCCAGCAGCTTGGTTCAGTCTTTTCAATAATGACCTGTATCATAACGTCTCTCTTTATTAGGCTACTACCAGCTGGTGAAAGCAAAATAGGAGACAGACGGTGAAGCAGTTCAGCGCTTACAGGGCCTGGTTTGAGTGGCCCCTGCAGGACTGGTATTCAGGGATGTTCAGTTTGTCCTTGGGCTATTTAAATCTCCCAGTCTGATCTTAAGCAGAAAAGTAGAATCTCAACACATATGATGGAAGAAGAAGAAGAAGAAGAAGAAGAAGAAGAAGAAGAAGAAGAAGAAGTAGAAGTAGAAGTAGTAGTAGTAGAAGAAGAAGAAGAAGAAGAAGAAGAAGAAGAAGAAGAAGAAGAAGAAGAAGAAGAAGAAGAAGAAGAAGAAGAAGAAGAAGAAGAAGAAGAAGAGTTGGATTTATATCCCCCCTTTCTCTCCTGTAGGAGACTCAAACTCCTTTCCCTTTCCCCCTCACAACAAACACCCTGTGAGGTAGGTAGGGCTGAGAGAGCTCAGAAGAACTGTGATTCGCCCTAGGACACCCAGCTGGCATGTGTAGGAGTGCACAGGCTTATCTGAATTGCCCAGATAAACCTCCACAGCTCAAGTGGCAGAGCGGGGAATCAAACCCGGTTCCTCCAGATTAGAGTATACCTGCTCTTGACCATTACGCCACTGCTGCTAAGATACAAAGGGTTAACCACTTATGCCTGGAGTACCCAATATGCTGCCCATTGCCGCCATGGCAACCAAGTGCTTTCAGACAGTCAACAGAGCAGAGCGTCTGATGATTGGCCATTGGAGATTTGATTGGCTGTGCAGATTTTTAAAATCTATGACTTTGGCAGCAGCTGTCGCCCAGCACAAGGATCTTCAGTGGGTGACTGAAAGGAAGCTATAGCAACTATTTTGTGGCTGGCTCCACCTCCGATGGCAGTCATTTTGTGGCTGTGCTCACCACTCCACCTCAGAATTAAAATGGTGTTTGCAGGCTTTAAAAGGTTAGAGATCCCTGCTGCAGGACAGTGACCCAAAGGCAGAGCGAGGTAAACTGCACCTGGGGCATGGGCGCGCCCCGCGCTCCTGCTGTGGCACCATCCATCTCCACACCCCAGAATACCCCCTCCACTCCCTGGGCACGCCCCTACCACAGCATGCGCCCAGAGTGTTGTGCCCCCTGTCCCATTGGCGCTACGCCACTGCAGTGACCCCAATGTGGTAGCCTTGCATTCTGGAAAAATCCAAAGGGTTCTTGAATAGAACTGGAAAAAAGCAGGGAGCTTCATTTAAGTCATCATAGGACCAATTGGCCATGCTGGCAGGGGCTGATGGGAATTGTAGTCCATAACATCTGGAGTGCCAAAGGTTCGCCACCACTGTCATAGGAGGCTAAAACAAGCTTTGAAAAAATGTTTGGGTAGGGGACAATTAAATACAGAATGAAAGAATTTAGGGCAATTAATTTAGAAGCAGATTTTTTTTGTGGTTTGGGGAAGAGGGAAACATTCAAGATCAACTATCGAATAAAAAATAATAATAAAAGCACAAGATGAACTGTCAGAAGGAGGAAAAAAGAAAAATCTATTTTTCTCCACATGTAAGAAATCAAAGATAAAAGACCTATTTTATTTTAAAGCTTCTTCCGAAAGAGAAAATCACTGCCTTTTCTAAAGGTATGAGGGGGATTTTCAAAGACCATGAAGTAAAGATTTGAGCTCCCACCCCACACCTGACATATTTCTGCACTGTGCATGTCAAAGAAAGTGCCTCATCTGGAAAGAAACCATTTTTTTAAAGTCAGTTCTTTGCTGTGGGAACTGAGCTTGCATAAGAACATAAATGACATATGGCAGTGGTGGTGAACCTTTGGCACTCCAGATGTTATGGACTACAGTTCCCATCAGCCCCTGCCAGCATGGCCAATTGACCATGCTGGCAGGGGCTGATGGGAATTGTAGTCCATAACATCTGGAGTGCCAAAGGTTCGCCACCACGGACATATGGATACAGAGCATATTTAGTGGCGGTTGTTTTGTAGACCCTGGTTGAGGTGGGGCTGTGGCTCAGTGGTAGAGCCACTGACATGCAGAAAGTGCCAGGTTCAAGTCCCAGCATCTCCAGTTAAAAGGAGCAGAAAGGAGGTGATATGAAAAACTTCTATCTATAGGCCGGTGCTGGTAAAGAGCCTCTGGACCAGGAATGAGTAACAGAAGGCCAAGGTCAAGGGTATAACTAGGACAGGTGAAACAGACCTGAAGCAGTGACGTAGGTATAGATATTTTATAGGGTGGGTTCGGGGTGGGGCCACACCCCTGCCCACCCCTGGGGGTGTGGCCACACCTCCCCAAGCCCCGCCCCTGGCCTTGGTGCTTATAAAAGCAGCTCTCTGAGGCCAGGGATGGCAGACTGTCCTGCCGCACCCCACCCCACCAGCTGGGCTCCCAGCCGGCAGCCGGCAGCCCCTTCTGCCCTCCCCTCTGAGCAGAGGAAAATGGAGCCCAGTGCAAAATCTGAGTTTTGCTCTCCCCCCACGGGCGGCCACTGTGATGCTGAAATCCACCCCCAAACAGCATCACTTTCAATGGTGTTTAACCAAGGGAGACCAGACTCCCCTCTTAAATCCACCTTAAAGGAGAATCTGGGGTTCCCAGTTAAAACAACATTGAAAGTGATGCTGTTTTGGGATGGATTATCCCCCTCCCTGAAACAGCATCACTTTCAATGTTTAAATTGGGGACCTCAGATTTTCCTTTTAAATCCATGCCAAAGAGGGTGGATTTAAAAGGAGAATCTGGGGAAATTTGGGGGGTGCCTGCTGTCAGGGGTGCAATTGTTAAGCTAGCAGCACCAAACTTTCAGGGTATCTTTAGGAGACTCTCCTGATGATGGTGAAGTTTGGTTCAGGGGGTACAAAGTTATGGACCTTCAAATGTATAGCCCCATATTCTATTAGCTCCCATTGAAAACAATGGGGGCACCCCCTTTGGGAGTCCATAACTTTGTACCCCCTGAACCAAACCTAGGTGGTATCATTAGAAGAGTCTCCCAAAAATGCTTGACATTTTGGTGCTGCTAGCCTAAAATCTGCGCCCCCTGCAGGCCAAAAACTGAAAAACACTAAAAAATATGAAAAAACACAAACGGGGGGCGGTGCTTCGGACATTTAATGAGGGGGTTGAACCCAGGAACCCCCTCTTACCTATGTCCTTGACCTGTAGTGACTGATAACTGGGAGGAATTCACCACCATCTTCCCCAGTGGCCTATTTGAAGAAAAAGGTGCCCAGGACAAGCACTGGAATTGAACCCCCCTGTCCCACCCCCAAATTGCCCTCTGCCCACTACAAACAGGAGAGGTTTGGAGGTGGTTTGCCATTGCCTGCCTCCGTGTGGGCTGAGAGAGTTCTGAGAGAACTCTCAGGTCGCCCAGAAGTCTTCATGTGGAGGAGCTGGGAACTGAATCCAGTTCTCCAGATTAGAGTTCACCACTC
This sequence comes from Sphaerodactylus townsendi, assembly GCF_021028975.2. Taxonomy (NCBI): domain Eukaryota; kingdom Metazoa; phylum Chordata; class Lepidosauria; order Squamata; family Sphaerodactylidae; genus Sphaerodactylus; species Sphaerodactylus townsendi. Next base: position 185,010,690 of record NC_059425.1, read on the forward strand.
TAAGCACTACCCCATGCTGGCTCTGTTGCGCTAGTTCAGGGGTAGGGAACCTGCGGCTCTCCAGATGTTCAGGAACTACAATTTCCATCAGCCCCTGCCAGCATGGCCAATTGGCCAATTGGCCATGCTGACAGAGGCTGATGGGAATTGTAGTTCCTGAACATCTGGAGAACCGCAGGTTCCCTACCCCTGCGCTAGTTGTTATTGAACCCTTTTGACACTTTCTTGGATTATGGAATGTTCTTTGGATTGTTTACTTCAATTGAATCTCTGAAACATTAGGTATTAGCCTTACCTTAGACTATAGAACCTGGTCATTGGGACAAAAAGGGGTTATATTCTTGAGACCCCAGAGTATACAGTACTGAGTATACAGTACTGACCTTGATGGACCAGGGACTACAATTCCCATCAGCCCCTGCCAGAATGGCCAATTGGCCATACTTGCAGGGGCTGATGGGAATTGCAGTCCATGAACATCTGGAGAGCCGCAGGTTGCAGACCCCTGATTTAGTAGAAGGCAGCATAATGTCTGTTCATGTGCACATTAAGGTAACTTTCCCCTGCACTCTGCCCTATCCATGGGCCTTCTGCACATTGAGCCCACACACCACACTTTTCCAGCAGACTGGTACGTACGGAAGTGTGGCTGCATGTTCATCTGCACAGTGACTTGGTTGTTCAGCTCTCAGGAATCTTTCATCCGTTAGGGTTTCTTGTTTGGATCTGCGCTGCAGGTTTTTAGTGCTTAGGAAAAAGAGAACTACCTCCCCACTGAGGATTGGGACATTCCTGGAGATTTGGGGCGGAGCTTGGATTTGGGGAAGGGAAGGACTTTAGAGGACTATAATGCTGTAGAACCCACCATCCAAAGCAGCAATTTTCTCCAGGGGAACCAATCTATATAGTCTGGGGATCGGATGTAATTTCAGGAAATCCCCAGACTTTCCTTGGAGCAGGGGTCTGCAACCTGCGGCTCTCCAGATGTTCATGGACTACAAATCCCAACAGCCCCTGCCAGCATCTGGAGAGCTGCAGGTTGCAGACCCCTGCCTTGGAGATTGGCAACCCAATTACCCCAACCCCCATCCAAGACTATCAGGAGCAAGAGTGTGGCATTTATTATTCTTTACAACATTTCTATCTACCTTTCTGCCCTTACAAGGGCCATCAAGGCTAAGGTGACCAGATTTTCACCTTTTTAAAGCGGGACGCGTGCGGGAGGCTGCCACACTGCCTTCTGGGGCACTCCCCTGTTTCCCGCCCTGTCACAGGGCGGGAAAAGGGGAGCACCCCAGAAGGCAGTGCGGCAGCCTTCCAAAAATTGGACATTTAAAAAACCCCGCAGGATGTGGGACAAATTGGTTAAAAGCAGATCTGTCCCGCCAAAAGCGGGACGTCTGGTCACACTAATCAAGGCAGATAACCATTTAAAACATACATGAAATCATAACATACTCAAAACATAAAATCACTTTGAAAAACATTAAAATCAACTCCCAACAAGTATAATTAAATCAAAAACAGTTAAAATATGTAAAAAAATAAAAATAAAAAACACATAACATACCAATTAGAAATTGGTCAGGAATGAGGGAACGCTGAGGAAAAGTTAAACAATACATAAAAGGCTCCACCTTTTGGTCGAAGATGGCAACAGATGGGAACACACAAATCTCGCAGGGAAGATAGTTCGGGAGCTTTGGTGCTATGATTAAGAATGCCCTCTCCTGGGCTGCCACCCCACCCCCACCCCAGCCCTATCTTCAGAAGATATGGACCTCCAAAGCAGGGCCTCCAAAGATGACTGTAGTCACTACGGCGTAGTGGTTGGACAGGTTGTACAACCATTGCTGACCCCTGTAGGACAGTACCCATATCGTCACAAATGATACAAGAGGAAAGAAAATTGGGGGGGGGGGACATTGTGTCTCCCAAACAGTGAACTAACCTTGTTAAGGCGTTCCAGGGTTCCTTTCAGCATTTGCTGATACTCACATTCATTTCTGTACCTACAAAGAAGTGAAACAGAAGACAAATATGGATTAATAGTAATACGCCAATGGCTCAGATTTCTGTTCTCTATGACCCTGCTCGCCACAAGAAACTTTCAGCACAAGACCATCAAGGTTAGGAATGGTCACTACAACACAACGCAAGCCTTTATTGGCATATAAAACAGGAAAAAAATTTAAAACAAAACAAGGTTAAGAAATGCAGTTAAAACTACCCTGTTTCCCCGAATATAAGACATCCCCAGAAAATAAGACGTAGTAGAGGTTTTGCTGAAGTGCGAAATATAAGGCATCCCCTGAAAGTAAGACGTAGCAAAGTTTTTGTTTGGAAGCATGCCTGACGAACAGAAGACAGAAATATAAGACATCCCCTGAAAATAAGACATAGCGCATCTTGGGGAGCAAAAATTAATATAAGACACTGTCTTATATTCGGGGAAACACGGTACTAATTTCCAGTATAAAATTTGCAACAGTTTCACAAAAGAGCACATCAGAGCTGTTCAGGAGATTGGGTATCTTATAACACTCATGCCACTGAGAACATTGCAAGAAAATGGAATTCATGTATTTCACGCGTATCTTATTGTATTTAGGGCATAGAAACAAAGAATGGTCAAGTGTTTCAACCGTGGTCATATCACATGAACAAACTCTTTTAGAACGTTCCATATTCTTAAATCTTCCCTCCAGCAGAGCTGATGGCAGCACATTACATCTTGCAGTAGCCAAAGCTCTCCTCTGTGGAATGGTCACTATGGTTAGGAAGTCCAAGGTTCAAACCTCCATGCTGCTATAGAAACTTACTCTGTGACCTTGGGCTAGGTACTCTCTCTCAGCCTAACTGGACACAACCTAACCTGACTGTAAAAATAAAATGGAAGAGGGAGGAATGATAACACAAGAACTGCTTTGGGAAGAAGCACTGGGAAGAAAAGCAAGGTATAAATATCTACATCAATAAATTATCTTCGAGACAGCATCACCCCATACGTCCCTAGGCGGCCTCTCCGATCGGCAGAGGCCAATTTACTGGTGGTCCCTGGCCCCTCGACAATGCGGCTGGCCTCCACACGGGCCAGGACTTTTACAGCCCTGGCCCCGGCCTGGTGGAACGCTCTTTCACCAGCTGTCCGGGCACTGCGGGACCTCGAGGAGTTCCGCAGGGCCTGTAAGACGGAGCTGTTCCGCCGGGCCTTTGGAGGATCCAGCCGCTAATAGTGCCCCGTCATTGGCCCTTAACATCTGGGCCGCTAATCCATCACTGAGACTCGCCATGCCTCCCTTTATCGTAGGGAGGGAGGGATTTTATATTATTGGAACGCTGGACGCCAACTAACCTACATCTTGAATCTTAAATTAAATTTAAATCTGGGCCTATATCTGATAAATGTATTAGGAGATTTTATTGCTGCTTTTAAATGTTATTTTAAATGCTATTTAATTGTACTGTTTTACATGTTGTACACCGCCCAGAGCCCTTCGGGGATGGGGCGGTATAAAAATCTAATAAAATAATAAAATAATAATAATAATAATAATAATAATAATAATAATAATAATAATAATAATAATAATAATAATAATAACTAAAATCCCATCCCAACATGGCCATACAGCCTGGAAACCACACAGCATCCCAGTAAAATCCCATCTTTTGGGGAAACGCCTCTTGCAGTAATGTAATTGAAGGGAATTTCTCATTCATGGGGCAGAAACAAATGCAGAAAAAAAATCAAAATTAACAAATCTGTGTGTGTGTGTGTGTATCTCTTTATTAATTTTCACAAATCTACAAATTAATAAATATATCAATAATCCATGCTTGCAAAGCATGAAATAAAAATCTATACGTTGATTTCCCTAGTGGTTTACCCACTCATTAACACCGAGAAAAAAATCCCTTCCAAAGAGAGGCCGTTTCCGCATGGCCATGATGGGGGTTGGGTCGGCGTATATGACGCTGACCCAACCCCCCTGGGACCGTTCACACAAACGGTCCCAGAAACTACCGGGACAACGGCGCCGCGCTGCGCCATCGCCCGATCAACTTATCTTCTCCGTGACCGTCTGGCGTGTTGCCGAGGCCAGGGGACACGCCCCCCTGCCCTGCATGACCGCTCCGGAGTCGCAGGGCAGGGGGGAGTGTCCCCAGGCCTCGGCGACGCACCGGACGGTCTCAGAGAAGGTAAGTTGATGGGGAAAGTGGGGAGGGATGGCGCCTTCCAGCCGCCATTTTCCCAAAACCTTGCTGGGGAAGCGAGGTGGGAAAATGGCGGCTTCACGCCCCTTGGGAGGCGCGAGGGTGGCGTGGCTGCACAGCAGCTGCACCCCCCCATGCGAACAGCTCCCTGAGGACGGCGTTTTTGCTGTCCCCAGGGCGCTTTTTACGGCCCATGTGGAAAGGGCCAGAGAGAGAGAAACCAAACTTCCCATTAGAACATACACTTTACACTTTCAGTTTCTTTTTTCATTTAGACTGTGAATTCAAATAATTATTAATATCTTTCTAACAACCCTCTTTAGTACAATTTACCTATTACACACGTGTCACTCCTATGAAATAACTTTATTTCTTCTTTCAGTGATGAAGGCTCGTTGGTGGATATTGAGGATCTTTTCTGCTTTTAATATAGCTCACCATGATCTGGTTTCTCTTCAGACCATATAAATCTTTCATCTTTTAACAATTCTGTATATGTCAGAATAAAACAGATACCACTTGAGTGCTCTATGGGTTAAATTACTGTAACTGGACTGCAGGGACAGAATATGAATTGTAGTCCATATTCCATATGGTATTGGGGCTGCTAATCCAGATTCGGAAATTCTTGGAGATTTTCATAAGCGGGCAGGGTCCGGTGGGACTTTTGCTGCATTCATGATGGAGACAAACAGTGGCCTGGATCCAATGTTGGGCAAACAGGAACATAAACTGACTCTTACAGGAAGCTAAATCCTTTCCTCCTTATTTATAGTTGTGCCCAGAAACCAGTTGCACAAGATCTTCCATAAACTGGGAGGGCCATTGGAGGTTTGATTGGCCGTGCAGAGTGGTTACTGCTGTCTTTTTTTCTTGTATTTCTGCTCCTGCAAGAGCTCAAACGCAAGTGGAAATTTTGCACCGGATCCAACCCGCTGACTTTTGGAAGCATAAAAGGTGTATGAAAGAGGATATATTCTGGTGCTTGTTTACACACAAATACAGTGATTCTCTCTTGAATATCCTCCAGCTTTGTAAACACTACTGTCTGTCTCTAGGTAAGGAAGTCAACCACAATGCATTGGTATCCCACCACCCAGAGGTGGGATGCAGCAGGTTCTCACAGGTTCCCGAGAGTAGGTTACTCATTATTTGTGCGTGCCGAGAGGGGGTTACTAATGGGTGATTTTGCCACTTGATTTTTGCCTTCGTTACGCCCCTCCTCTCAGCAGTAGCGCGCAGAACTTGAAGCAGTCTAGCAGGAGGTGCACCGGCGTGTGTGGCAGCCTGCGCCTGCGTGCATTCGTTTTCCACCCAAGGACTGGCACAGCAGCTGTGTCCTTGCCACAGCCCCGCCCAGGAATGCCTTGCCCCCGGAATGCCTGGCCACGCCCCCGGTGCGCCCCGCCCATCCCCATTGGCGCTACGCCACAGTTTGAATCCCACCACCATGGGAACCTGTTACTAAAAATTTTGGATTCCACCACTGCCACCACCCAATGGCAACAAACTACACATGGAGTTGGATCCCACCAATCGGTTCCATCAGTGATGGTGCCATTGTTCAGGAAAAGGCATCTTACCCTGATGCAAGGGAAAGCAGCTTGTACTAGAAGAAGGCCTCAAGGGAAGGAGTGGCTGAGGCTCAGTGGTAGGGCACTACTTGGAATGCAGAAGGTCCCAGGTTCAATCCCGGCCATCTCCAGCTTAAAGAACCAAGTTGCAGGTGATGTGAAAAACCTCAGCCCAAGACCATGAAGAGCAGCTGCCGATCTGAGTAGGCAGTACTGACCTTGATGGACCAAAACTCTGATTCATTATAAGGCAGAATCATGTATTTCTGGTAGAGTTGTGGCTCTCTGATAGAGCATCTTCTTGACATGCAGAAGGTCCCAGGTTCAATACCCAGCATTTCCAGTTTAAAGGACCAGCTAGTAGGCAAAGTGAAAGACCTCTGCCTGAGACCCTGGAGAGCAGCTGTCAGACTGAGTGGACAATACTGGTCTTGATGGACCAATGGTCTGATTCAGTTTTATTATAATTATTGGATTTACATCTTGCCCTACCCCAGCTCAGGGTGGCTTACACATAGTCAACATATACCAGTGATGGCAAACCTATGGCACGGGTGCCAGAGGCGGCACTCGGAGATCCCTCTTTGGGCACGCGCACACAGAGTTCGTCATGTGAGGGTGGAAAATCACCCCACCCCCACCCACCCACCCACACACACACACACACGTACACACATCTAGGCTGGTCTGGGCCACTGAGCACGACGTGCACACACCGCGGTAAGCAGGGAGAACTCGGCTGGCAGGCCTGGTGCCTGTGCTCCGGGTGGCTGCTGCCTGGGGGGGGGAGGGGGTGGGCACAGAGGAGGCAGAGATGCTAGAGAGGCACAGAGCAGTGCACGTGGGACTTGCTGGAAGCTACAGCAGGCTGGCCCCTGCTCAAACGGGTGGGGCAGAGGAAGAGGGAGCCAACCGTTTTTTTCTAAACTAAAATCTCAGCATTCAGGTTAAATGTGCCGGGTTGGCACTTTGTGATAAATAAGTGAGGTTTGGGTTACAATTTGGACACTCAGTCTCAAAAAGGTTCACCATCACTGACATATACAGTCAATACAATAATCAATACAATAATCAATACAATATATAAATATGTAGTACAATAAAAATGTAACCAAAAATACATAAATCAAAAATAATAAAATAAGACTTTCCACTAAAGCCTACTAGGCCTGCCCCCCTGCCTCTCTTGGAGGAGAGGTGGGCCCATTCACCACTCCTAAAGGAGCAGCAGTGGTGTAATGGTTAACAGCAGGTGTACTCTAATCTGAACGAACCGGGTTTGATTCCTCGCTCTGCCACTTGAGCTGTGGAGGCTTAGCTGGGAAATTCAAATTAGCCTGTGCACTCCAACACACAGCAGCTGGGTGACCTTGGGTTAGTCACAGTTCTTCTGAGCTCTCTCAGCCCCGCCTACCTCACAGGGTGTTTGTTGTGAGGGGGGAAGGGCAAGGAGATTGTAAGCCCCTTTGAGTCTCCTTACAGGAGAGAAAGGGGGGATATAAATCCAACTCTTCTCTTTCTTCTTCTTCTTCTTCTTCTTCTTCTTCTTCTTCTTCTTCTTCTTCTTCTTCTTCTTCTCTTCTTCTCTTCTTCTTTTCTTTTTCTTTTTCTTTTTCTTCTTCTTCTTCTTCTTCTTCTTCTATACCAAGTCAGACCAAAAAAGAATGAAAAGAGGGTGGTCCACCCTGCTCCCAACCAGGCAGTGCCCTTGAGTCACTATCCTTTGGCTGCTGTCTTGGGTTGCTGCAGCTTTTTAAGTGGCTGCCCAGCCCCACCCTCTCCAGGCGTTGCAAATGGGATGAGGAGGGACTCACAAGCCCTCTAGTTGCAGGCCACAGTTTCACAGGTCTTGTGAGCTGGTTTTCCATGCAGGCAGAAAGATGGACCGTTGCAACAGAGATAGAAAGTATAAGGCCACTTCATGTGTGAAGTGGCTTTGCATCAAAGGAAGGCAGCACCATTAGTGGAATAGATTTGTAGGATTCAACCCACTGAGGGGGGGGGGAATAGTTGGTTGTATGAATTCTTTCCTTTCCTTCAAGGGACAAAACCACATGTTTTTCTTTCATCTCCCTATTATAATTATTACTATTATTATTATTATCATCATCATCATCATCATCATCATCATCATCATATTTATTTATTTATTTATTTATTTATTTATTTATTTATTTATTTATTTATTTATTTATTTATTTAATATACCGCCCTATCCCCAAGGGGCTCAGGGCGGTGTACAGCATAAAACATCATATATAAAACATAAATATAATTTAAAACAACACTTTTAGCTCTGTGGTTTTCATACTGGGGGTCGGGACAAACAACCCTTTCACAGGGGTCACCTAAGACTTTCTGCATCAGTGTTTTCCATCTGTAAAATGGATAAATGTTAGGGTTGGGGGTCACCACAACATGAGGAACTGTATTAAAGGGTCACGGCATTAAGAAGGTTGAGAACCACAGCATCAGCTCATGGGATCACTAGAAGATCAGTAAAAATTGTCTATTTTTACAGATTGACATTGCTGCTTTTATCAGAATATCCATATTAGACATATTACTCCAATTTTGTCTAAATTTCCTTGTAAAACAAACCATTTTATGTCTCTCTTCGTCTTGCTGATAGTGTTGCTGAAAACATCCTATCATGTAGCAAAATTTGTGCTACTGCATCATGCGAAATAGGGCAAAAGAAAGTGGCTCGTTTATCATTTCTATTTATATCTTAGGTGGATCAATGTTTTATTGACTGCGTGTTTTACAAGATAGATTTATACATGTTTTGTTTTTGGATTGCAGATCTTGGATTGTAATAAAATTGATTTGATTTGTACTGGTGTTCCTGTATATTAAACTAATGCAAAATGATCCGATTTTTCCCCCAAATGTAATTCTTCTGGATATGCCTTGATCCAGTTTCCTTTAGAGGTCACAATGCTGTTTCATTGTCACCTGCAACTTTTTTTTGTAGAATAAGCATTTTACAGGGGAAGAACCCACTTCATCTGGTGCATGAAGCGAAAACTCAGTATACAGTGACAAATATGCATGTATTATATGCATTTATGCAGTGGTGGGATCCAAACATTTTAGTAACAGGTTCCCATGGTGGGTGGGATTCAAACTTTGGCGTAGCACCAATGGAGCTGGGCGGGGCATTCCGTGGGCGTGGCCGGGCATTCTGTGGGCGGGGCATTCCTGGGTGGGGCAGTGGCAAGGATGCAGCCGCTGCACCGGTCCTTGGGCGGGAAATGAATGCACGCAGGCGCAGGCTGCCATGCACGCCGGTGCACCTTTTGCTAGACTGCTTCAAGTTCTGTGCGCTACTGCTGAGAGGAGGGGCGTAACGAAGGCAAAAGTCACGTGGCAAAATCACCAATTAGTAACCTCCTCTCAGTACACACAAATAATTAGTAACCTACTCTCGGGAACCTGTGAGAACCTGCTGGATCCCACCTCTGCATTTATGTGTGCAGATAGATTGGAGAGACAGATAAATACACACTTTGGTGACGGAATGGTGCTCGTCTTTGAGTAATGATCCTGGACTTCCCCAGTGGTCTCCCATCCAAGCAATAACCAAGGTTGATCCTCCATAGTTTGTGAGAGTTGATGAGATCTGGGTAGTCTAGACCATCCAGGTCATGGCAGAGGTGGTTTGCCATTGCCATTGCCTCTGAAGCAACCCTGGTCTTCCTTGGTGGTCTCCCATCCAAGGGCTCACCAGGGCCAACCCTGCTTACCTGCCAAAATCTGGCAACGTCATGCTATCCTGGACCATCCAGGTCAGGTCAAGCCAGACACTCTGGCTCTTTCTGCACCGCAACGGTGTGGGAGGGTGTCAGCATAAACAATGCCGATGCACCCCCCTTGGGACCGTTCGCATGGACGGTTCTGGGAGGGCGGCAGGCGGCGGCGCAGCCTTCGCACAAGCTGCGCCGTTGCCAAACGCCTACCTTGTCTCCTGGCTTCTAGCTCATTGCAGAAGCCAGGGGACATGCCTCCGCAGCCTGGAGTGATGGCTCTGGAGTCGCAGGCCAGGGGGGCGTGTCCCCTGGCCTCTGCAACAAGCCAGAAGCCAGGAGACAAGGTAGGCATTCGAGAAAGGGGAGGAATGGCACCTTCCAGCTGCTGCCGTTCGCACGGCAGCGTTTGGAAGTCGCTGTTTCTGAAATACCTCGCTCAGGGAGCGAGGTTCGTAAACAGCAGCTTCGCGCTGCTCGGGGGTTGCGAGGCCGGCTGTGTGAACCCCTCCCCAGGGATGCTGTTTTTAGCGTCCCTGGGTCGCTGTATTCCGCCCGTGCGGAAACAGCCATAGAGAAAGAAAATGTAAACTTCTATGGGTTTTTAAAGCCACGTGAAAGTGGTTTAGTTGGGGACAGATATCTATGCAAAATTCAAAAGGTACATAGACATCCTCTTTTTGAGTATCTGTATAGTGGCTAAAAAAGAACTGAAACAAAGAACACATTTTTTTCTAAATTACTATAAGTGGTAAGTTTCTTAAGGTGGTCTGTGGCCTTCACACCAATGGCAATGGCAATTGCAAATGTTTGATTCTGTTACCTAGCACACTGACGAATTCTACATGCCAATGATACCCTAGCCTTTAAACCAGTGGCGTAGCACCAAGAGGACAGGGGGGTGAGATGCACCGGGCGCACGTTGGTGCGAGGGCGTTCCAGGGGCGTTCGGGGGACATGGCAGGGCATTCCAGGGTGTGGCATGCCAGGAAGGGGCATGGCAGGGGTGCAGGGCACACGCTTGCCCTGGGCGCAGTGTCCCCTAACTTCGGCTCTAGCTTTAAACCGCACATCTTTTTTCCTTCTAAGAATGGATGAACTTTTCCACACAAGTCACTTATACCATTTCCAGAATGTTAGTAAAACATTTCCTGCATGGGCCTCCACACAATTTTTTCCCCTCATTTGGTTCCAGCAACATTTCCAAGCAGCTTTTTCTTCACTGTTTCTGAAAACACTTGTACAACGATGTTTCTTGTTGACATGTTTCTGATCCAGCTTTCTTCACAGCGCAATCAAAAAGGATATCGAGGAGACAGAAAAAGTGCAGAGAAGGGCAACGAGGATGATTGAGGGACTGGAGCACCTTCCCTATGAGGAGAGGCTGCAGCGTTTGGGACTCTTTAGTTTGGAGAGGAGGCATCTGAGGGGGGATATGATTGAAGTCTATAAAATTATGCATGGGGTAGAAAATGTGGACAGAGAGAAATTGTTCTCTCTTTCTCACAATACGAGAACCAGGGGGCATCCATTGAAAATGCTGGGGGGAAGAATTAGGACTAATAAAAGGAAACACTTCTTCACGCAACGTGTGATCGGTGTTTGGAACATGCTGCCGCAGGAGGTGGTGATGGCCACTCACCTGGACAGCTTTAAAAAGGGCTTCGACAGATTTATGGAGGAGAAGTCGATCTATGGCTACCAATCTTGATCCTCCTTGATCTCAGATTGCAAATGCCTTAGCAGACCAGGTGCTCAGGAGCAGCAGCAGCAGCAGAAGGCCATTGCTTTCACCTCCTGCACGTGAGCTCCCAAAGGTACCTGGTGGGCCACTGCGAGTAGCAGAGTGCTGGACTAGATGGACTCTGGTCTGATCCAGCAGGCTAGTTCTTATGTTCTTATATTGAAATGTCCTTTCTTTCCTGCCAAAATGGCAGGCCATTTTTCATATCCACCTGTGCAGCTGCCAAACCTCCCCTTCAGTGCTTGCCCACCTTTGTCCTGGTTTTTTTGGACCATCTAATCAGCAATGCTGTGGATCATTGCTGCAGTGCATTGATGAAAACAACAGCAACAACAGTCACCAGGAAACAACATTCGGAGGAGAGGAGTGCAGACATACTTCGTTGTAAACGATGGGATAGAAAACATTTTGGAAATGGGGTAAGTGTATGTGGAAGCTGCCTATGTTTGAATGTCTGCAAGCTAAGGTTTCATGCCAAGTGTCTGGCAAAGTGAACTCCATCCCTCAAAAGCTGATGCTGCAATAAACTTGCGCAATGTTCACATTAATCTATGTTATTTGCTTTAGTCTTGTTGGCTTGAACAAGTTCCTAAAAATCATATTTCTTTTTCTTCTCACTCTTTGCTGGAGGAACCGTAAAATCTATTGCTTGCTGAGGCATGCACATCGTCCATCATGCTGACACGAGAGACTTTTGAAAACTTACACAAGCTCAGGTACTTCCCTGGCCTTACAGTTTATATTTATTGCTTCGTGTGCCTTTATGTTTTGAGCTGCTTTGGGAAGATGGAAGAATCATACGGGGGACACATCTCATTCCATAACTTTCATAATGCATAGCCTCGCACTCAATGTCTCAAAAGACACACAACAATATGCGTCAGCACGTGCTACGTTCTTCCTTCTGAAACGACTTGATTTTTCATAAATCACTATGTCAAATTGTAAAGCCACAATAAGTTAAAATGGGTAGATCGTCTATTTAGTACCAGGAAAGACCAGAAATATCAGACTCCAAGAAACACCTTTTACCCTGAATAAAAAAAAACCTATGGCCAACCTTTTTCACCATTCAAAATTCACATTGTTGTTGAATTATTGAGGTTTAACAAATGGGAGGGCTATTAGTTACAAATACATTTATTCAGTGGTGGGATCCAAAAATTTTAGTAACAGGTTCCCATGGTGGTGGGATTCAAGCTGTGGCGTAGCGCCAATGGGACTGGGCGGGGCACAACAGGGGCGTGGCTGGGCATTCTGGGGTGGGGCATTCCTGGGTAGGGCTGTGGCAAGGACGCAGTCGCTGCACCGGTCCTTGGGCAGGAAACGAATGCACGCAGGTGCAGGCTGCCACGCACGCCGGTGCACCTCCTGCTAGACTGCTTCAAGTTCTGCGCGCTACTGCTGAGAGGAGGGGCATAACTAAGGCAAAAATCACGTGGCAAAATCACCAATGAGTCACCCCCTCTCAGCACACACAAATAATTAGTAACCTACTCTCGGGAACCTGTGAGAACCTGCTGGATCCCACCTCTGGATTTATTAGGCATATTTGTGCTACATAAAATTACAACAAGGAAAGGTATAACGTATGCTGTTAATTCCCTCTTAGCGACATGACCTGCAACTGAGCCCTTTGGGGGTAGGGCGGTTTACCAAATTGAATGAATAAACAAACAAACAAACAAACAAACAAACAAACAAACTAGTCAGCTGTTTTCCCTAAAATCAGAGGATCATTACTATTAAATAGTTTTACCATGCAAACTTTGGGAGACGCTTTACCCATGATTGATGATAATAATGCTTCCCTCTGTGAATTGTATTTTGGACAGTAACATACAATATGCTCCAGTGTTTCCACCGCAGTAGGACAATGTGGGCATAGTCTGTCCGATAGGGGGAGCTTCACAATCCGACCTTGTAAAAGGGCAGGGGAGAAGACATTGCATCTGGCTCTAGTCCAGTGGTGGCGAACCTTTTCGAGACCGAATGCCCAAATTGCATAATGAACTCTGTGTGCGCGTGCCCACAGAGAGGGCTCCGAGTGCCACCTCTGGCACCCGTGCCATAGGTTCACCATCACTGGACATCCCCAAAGTTTAGCAGGGTTAGCATGGGTTAGTACTTGGATGAGAGACCACTGGTGAAGTGCAGGGTTGTTATGCAGAGGCAGGAAATGCCAGACCACCTCTAAACCGCTCTTGCCTTAAAAACCCCATGGGGTTGCCATAAATAGGCTACAGTTTGATGGCCTTTTCCACCTGCGCAGGGCATGTAAGCCACACTGCACAAAATAAGTTATACAAGACAATCCGGGTTATTTGTTTGAGCCTTGTTTGTTTCAACAAGTCCCTAAAAATCAGGGAGGGATTGTTCCATGCAGAGAAATACATCTCACCGTGACATGTCTCTGAATACGCTGGACGTCATTGTATTGCACTAACTGCTGTTTTAAAGGGATTTTAGTTATTATATTTTATAATTAGTGGAGCTTGTGTGGTTTGTAATTTATCTATCTGGATTTAGTTCTTGCTCCCCTTGTTTTGGTTGCATCTGTGGGGAAATTTTATGTTGCGCACCGCCCAGAGTCCTCCGGGGATAGGGTGGTATACAAAACCAAATAATAAACAGACAGACAGACAGACAGACAGACAGACAGACAGACAGACAGACAGACAGACAGACAGACAGACAGACAGACAGAGAGATGATAGATAGATAGATGATAGATGATAGATGATAGATAGATGATAGATGATAGATAGATAGATAGATAGATAGATAGATAGATAGATAGATAGATAGATAGATAGATAGATAGATAGATAGATAGATAGATAGATAGATAGATAGATAGATAGATAGATAGATAGATAGATAGATAGATAGATAGATAGATAGATAGATAGATAGATAGATAGATAGATAGATAGATAGATAGATAGATAGATAGACCGGCCACAGATGCGGGCGAAGCATTAGGAACAAAAACTACCAGACCATGGCCACACAGCCCAGCAAACCCACAACCAGCAGTTATGAGACTCTGTTGATAATAAACCGTGTTTAGGACCTCATGGTTCAGCTGTACCCATCTTACTTGTTACGGAATTCGTCCAGCATGCGCTGTGCATCTTTCTCTTCCCGTTCCAGCTTGGACCGGTCCGTGGCCAGTTCACGAACACGCTGGCGGTTGAGGTCAATCTGGGCCGCGAAAGCTTCTTCTAACCCAGCCAGTTCATCCATACGCTGGAAGGTCTCGAGCTGCTTGCGGAAAATGGCATTGCGCTGCTCAAGGACCCGAGCCCGATTGATGTAGTTGGCGAACCGTTCATTGAGCTCCTGCAGATTTTCCAGGCCTTGGGCTTGGGCGAGACTGCCAAACTCTGGCGATTCCGGCAGCTCTTCGTAAGCGTCGGAGCGCTCATACTTCTCCTTGCGCACTTCGCGCAGGTAGCTGCTTCTGTACATGGCGGCGTGGGGAGAATCGTGCTCGCCTGACAATCCCCTTTGCATCTGCCGTTCTCCGTCCAGGCTGGAAACGAAGAGGTCAGTGCATCTGAAAAAGAAGAGAATGCACTCGGCTCTCCTGCCACGCTCAAAATGGCAAAATAATCTGCGATCCTTAACCCCCAACTCTCCACAGGAGAAACTAAATAAAAATCAAATCGCTCCGCCTTCTCGCCCTTGGACGGCTCTTGTGAAAAATTCGGTCAGCGTTTTTGCTTTGTTCCTTTCCCATCTGTTTCAATTGTGTGTGGCCCAGCTAAAAGCAAAGGGGAGCAGGCTGTCTGGCTTTTTCCGGTTGGATTAGAACGCTAGATAGACATAGGATTTAGAGGATGGGTGCAAAGCATTCCGCTGGCCTTTCATCCTTCCCAGCCAGGGATTTTGGCATGCGGATATCGCCCTGAACTCATGTCTGTGTCATTGTGGATGTTGTTTCTAAAACAGGAACTTAAAGCTTTCCTCTTTTCTAGTGACTGCAAATTTGAGGTTTTGTGGCACGTCAAAATCATAAGAACATAAGAACATAAGAACAAGCCAGCTGGATCAGACCAGAGTCCATCTAGTCCAGCTCTCTGCTATTCGCAGTTGCCCACCAGATACCTTTGGGAGCTCACATGCATGATGTGAAAGCAATGGCCTTCTGCGGCTGTTGCTCCCGAGCACCTGGTCTGTTAAGGCATTTGCAATCTCAGATCAAGGAGGATCAAGATTGGTAGCCATAAATCGACTTCTCCTCCATAAATCTGTCCAAGCCCCTTTTAAAGCTATCCAGGTTAGTGGCCATCACCACCTCCTGTGGCAGCATATTCCAAATACCAATCACACGTTGCGTGAAGAAGTGTTTCCTTTTATTAGTCCTAATTCTTCCCCCCAGCATTTTCAAATTAGTCCTAATTCTTCCCCCCAGCATCATGAAGCAAAGATACTCTGGTCTTTGTGTGAAACTCAATGGTAAAAATAACTTCCACTGTAGAGTTGTTGTTCAAGTGCTAGAGCATCCCAACATCCCTGGTGACATGATGACATCACTTCCAGTGTGTGCCATAGGTGATGTTGCCACATTGTCAGCAATGCCAGCCTAGAGCTTGGTGGGTTTTTGTTTTTGTTTGTTTTTGTTTGTTTTTGCTGCTGGTAAGTCCCCTTTAGCCCATCCCAGGTTTCCAGGTGGGTACTTCCGGACTCTATTGAAGGAATACATCTTTGGTTTTTCATACACTTTGGCGTTTCTGGTTCAGAGCCCACGATGCTCGGGAATGCTATCACCCCAAAGGCCAGGATAGGCCTTTGACACCTTCGGCTGGTCGCAGTTGTCTACAAATTCTCTCAGCCCCCCTCCTACTTCACAAAGTATCTGTTGCAAGAAAAGGAAGGTAAAGAGTTCATAAGCTTCTTTGAGACTCCTTATAGTTGAGAAAAGTGTGGTATAAATACAAACTCTTCTTCTCTTCAGATCCAGGCTGGGAAATTCCCGGAGATTTGGGATGAAGTCAGGAGAGGAAAAGAATCTCAGTTGGGTACAATGCCATACAGCTGACCTGCCTAAACATTCATTTCCTCCAGGTGAACTCCCTGTCACCTGGAGATCAGTTGTAATCCCAAAGATCCCCAGCCATCATCTGGAAGCTGACAAACCTATTTACGCACAGTTAATTCTGTCTCTGCTCAACAGATTCAGGCTGGAGGAATTGTTTCTAGGACTGTACTGTTAGAGCGATTGATCTCTTTAGCTTATTCCCAGGTTCCAGACACTGGAGGTAAAGCCAAAGATCATTTTGGGCTCCCATGTGATGTCACTCTCAAATTCAAGAGCCGTCCAAGAAATACATTCCCTGGAGGCAACAATCTTTCGTTAGAGCTTCAAAATTCTAAATCTGCAGAAGCTGATTTAGAGGGCTCTTTTCCCATAAAGTCATTCTTTGTTCCGTCACAGTAAATTGTACGTTCTACCTTTAACGTCCTTCTAAGAATTAAGAGTCCCCTTCCGGGCACTCTTTACGGACACAATTCTAACCTGTTGAAAGTAATAAAAAAAGGAATGAAAGTGAATGCCACTGGAAAGATCAGGCGGTCTGGAATGAATTGTCACAAAGTTAATCAGAGCACGTTGAAGAGTTCTTGCCGCTGATCCCTGGAAATGTAATTGTGTGAGTGTTATTACT
The DNA here is from genome assembly GCF_021028975.2 of Sphaerodactylus townsendi. Taxonomy (NCBI): domain Eukaryota; kingdom Metazoa; phylum Chordata; class Lepidosauria; order Squamata; family Sphaerodactylidae; genus Sphaerodactylus; species Sphaerodactylus townsendi. The sequence continues at coordinate 185,027,647 of NC_059425.1, forward strand.
GTTAATACTATTACTGCTGCTATTGTTGACTGCACCCTTCCCATTCACAACTGAGTCTGTTCATTGTTTCTTTGTCAAAAGTGCTAATGCTTTGGAAATGTTATCAGCTTCCTGAGCTGCATTTATCATTAAAAAGGTGTTCTGGGAGTTTTTAGTTTTAAGGCTGAGTCTTTGCTTCAGGGCTCTCACGTTTTACATGATCTCCTCTGAGAGAGTTTTCAAGGAAAACTGGGTCGGAAAGATTCTCTTACTTAGGCCCTTTCCGCACGGGCCAAATACAGCGCCCTGGGGACGGCAAAAATGCCATCCCCAGGTAGCTGTACACAAGGGGGACGCAGCTGCTTCACAGCCGCGCTACCCTCGCTCCTCCCCAGTGGCGCGAAGCCACTGTTTCCCAACCTCGTTCCCCGGGCGAGGTTTTTGGGAAACAGCGGCTTCAAACTGCTGCCGTGCGAACGGCAGTGGCTGGAAGGCACCATCCCTTCCCCCTTTCCCAATCGACCCACCTTCCCTGCAACCGTCCGGCGCATCACCGAGGCCTGGGGACACGCCCCCCCACCCTGCGACTCCAGAGAGGTCGCGCAGGGCAGGGGGCGTGTCCCCTGGCCTCAGCGACACGTCAGACGGTCTCAGGGAAGGTAAGTTGATCGAGTGATGGCACAGCGCGGCGCCGTCTTCCCGGTAGTTTCCGGGACCGTTCGTGCGAATGATCCCGGGGGGGTTGGGTTGGCGTCATGTACGCTGACCCAACCCCCAGCATGGCCATGCAGAAATGTTTCTTTTCCCCCCTCCTGACAGCTGGATCCTGGTTGCCAATTTCCAGGTGGGGCCTGGAGATCTCCTGGGATCTCCTGGGATGTCCAGACCACAGGGTGATTCCCCTTAGGAATGGCAGCCTCCAGATAGAACCTGGGGATTCCCCAGATTTACAGCTCATTCTCCAGTTCCCCTGAAGAAAATACATGCTTTGTGGAGTGAATTCCAATGCATTGTACCCCGCTGAGGTCCCTGACCTCCCCAGGCTTCACCTGCAAATCCCCAGGAGTTTCCTAACCTGGAGCCATTCACCCACCCCAGTGAGCAGAGAACACACAGCCCTCTAGTTCCCCAGGAGAAAAATGGCCCTCTGTGGGCAGAATCTATGGCATTGCACGCTGCTGAGGTCTCTTCCCAATCCCAGCCTTCCCTGCACTCCTACATTCCTGCTGGGTGACCTTGGGCTAGTCACAGTTCTCTCTGAACCCTCTCAGCCCCACCTACCTCACAAGGTGTCATGGGGAATGGAAGGGAAAGGAGCTTGTAAGCCACCTTGAGTCTCCTTACAGGAGAGAAAGGTGGGATATAAATCTAAACTTGTTGAGGAGCAGCAGTGGCGTAGGAGGTTAAGAGCTCGTGTATCTAATCTGGAGGAACCGGGTTTGATTCCCAGCTCTGCCGCCTGAGCTGTGGAGGCTTATCTGGGGAATTCAGATTAGCCTGTGCACTCCCACACTCACCAGCTGGGTGACCTTGGGCTAGTCACAGCTTCTCGGAGCTCTCTCAGCCCCACCTACCTCACAGGGTGTTTGTTGTGAGGGGGGAAGGGCAAGGAGATTGTAAACCCCTTTGAGTCTCCTGCAGGAGAGCAAGGGGGGATATAAATCCAAACTCTTCTTCTTCTTCTAAACTCTTCTTCTTCTTCTAAATGGTGAATGGAGCTCAGATTTTAATGTTTGAGAGGTGAACAACATCAAACAATAATACAACATAGCAAATACAATGCATCAAAAACAAAATACATAACAATAAACTCAGTAACTCTTAACTAATTGAAGTGAGTAAATTAACTTACAGATTTGTGCCTAACCAATGGGTCCCCAAAGAGTCTTTACATTGTTCGCCTCTCCTCCATTTTATCTTCACAACAACCCCGTAAGGTAGGTTAGCAGAGACAGTTTGATTGACCCAACTCACCAAAAAGCTTCCATGGCACGACGGGGATTCAAACCTGGATCTCCTACATAATAGCCTGACACTCTTAACTGCTACACCACACTAGCTTAAATTTTATGCACATGGAATTTAAGGACTGAGGTGTAATATATACAAATGTATACTTTATATAACTTCAGATCAGATTTATAATACTTGTAATACCATTCACATGGATATATGTTGGCTATTCTGAAGAGCTCTGGGGACAAACTGAGCAGAGAAATCACCCTGTTGGTTGGAGCCTAAATTGTTTCTAGTTCTGTTTCTAAAGTGTTGTTTTTATCTCTTTTTCATCAAATGGCTTTATATCATTTTTATATGCCTTTTACCTACCACAGAGCCTGGGATGCCCAGGGGAAAGGTGGACATATACATTTTTTAAAAAATGCATAAATAAAAATGAGCAAATAACTGTAATCCAGGCAGATTTACACCATTCTAAGCCTGTTAACGCAGACGGGTATAATGTTGGTTGGGACAGCAGTATAAATCATGGAACTTCTATTTTGTAGCATGGAAAGTTACCCAAAAGCAATAGAAAAGAAAGTTACACTGACTTTATAAATGCTGCCAAGTAAGACATATAAGTTCTTGGTGCCATACATTTAATATTTTCTAAACAATCCAAACTATTCATCGCTGCAGAGACCTTCTCTAAATCATGAACTGAAGAAATGTAAAGAGATTCTATTATGGAACAGAGTTGATTTACCGATTGGTTGAAATGGTTCACAGAGACCCAAGTCAGTTCCTAGGCACCATTATGAGGTCATATCTCTCAACAAAAGTACAAAGAGTCTGATCCCACGCAAAATTAACATATAAGGCTTCAAGTGAATGAAGAAAGAGCTTGAAAGCCTCATCGGTAGCTGACTTCCTGCTCTTGGGAGACAATGACTTAGCTCTCAAGAGCCATTTTCATCAGCCATTCAAAGATGCCTATAGAAGATTTAAAATTCTATCCATTAATGAATATGCCAAGGTTAGTCTTAATGGATGACCAAAATGCAAGTGTATTCATGGAAATGAGTATAAAGGATAACTTAGCTAGGGACAGACCTTATGATGAAAGATGCATGGGTTGTGAGATTTTCTACCAATTTATTTATTGGGGGGGTCTTAGAAAGTCACAGAAGACTAGAATGAGAAGTTTTAACAATTGTATTGCAAAGTTAAATGATAAACTTACATATGCAAGGGGGAATACAGAAATGGAGAGAGAGAAAGAGAACGAGAGAGAGAACGAGAGAGAGAGAGAGAGAGAACGAGAACGAGAACGAGAACGAGAACGAACTGTCGGAAGCCTAGGATTTAGAAAGAAATGAGGTATAGATTAGGAAGGAGAGGTCATTGTGGGAAAGGTGATAGTTACCTGTCCAGAAGAGGATAGGGTCCAAGGAAGCACAGTCCGATGCCCGCATTGGAGTCCAAAAGGAAGGAGGAAGCAGCACTGGCCATAGAGTAACTGAACCAGAGTTTAGTCTAGGAAACACTGAGTAAGGGATTGCTGTTTGAACAGGCTACATATAGGAAAAAATGACCCCTCTGGCTATTCTAAGAGAGCCAATCTTCCTACACAAAGCTGTTCTTGGGAGAGAACAATACAGTGAATGATGGTTTGATGAGTCAAAACCAGGGACCATCCAGCTTTTGATTAGATTTAAATTGGAACTGGTAGAATTACAACTCGGGGGTATTCCAGTTCAAAGTGAGGTTGAGTGGTTCCTGGTAGTGGAGCAGGAAGGGTGTAATAAGATTAAGCAAGGGAAGAATAGGAGAACTGATTGTATTAACACTGGCTGGTATTATCATATCTTAATTAACTAATTGAAGTGAATAAATTAACTAGTTCATTTGTACCTTGCCAATGGGAGCCCAAAGCATCTTTATTTTCCAGAACAAAACCATTCTCCCCTAGTGGTTTTTTTCATGCTTAGGGGGAAAGAAATTGGATCCTCTTGTCTTCTCTATCTCTGCTGCTTATAGCTACCAATCTATCTATCTATATATATATATAAAGCTAACAGTGTTTTTGTTAGTGGTAATATAACTCAGTAACTACTGGGCCAATTCCTCTGAAAATAGTCAGCCAGGCGAGAGTGTTTTTAGATGTTCACATACCTGCAATTTCACACCTGGCCCAGGTAAAATGCCTTTTTCCTGGCGCTCCATGGTGAAGGACATGCAGCTGCCTGTGTGTAACTGTCACCCTTAGAATGTTCGTGCAGCTTAGAATGTTCACTCAGATGGCCAGATATGAGCAGTGAAAACAGTACATAGGCAGTAACTCGAGTGGAAGTGAAACACATACACACACATACACATGAGGGAGAGGGAGAGGGAGGGGAGGGAGAGGGAGGGAGGGGTGGAGGGGTGGCATGCAAGGGAAGAGAGGGAGGGAGAGGAAAGGGATGGAGGGGGAGCCATGAAGGGTAGAGAAGTGAGAGAGGGGAGACAGTGAGGGTGGCATGCAAGGGAGGGGAGGCAGGGGGCCCAGCATCTTGATATGACCCACCCACCCTAGTGGAGGGAAAGGGAAGGGAGGGAGGGGGAGGGGTGGCATGCAAGGGAAGAGAAGTGAGGGAGGGAAGAGAGTGAGGGGCGACATGCAAGGGACAGGAGGGAGAGGCCAGGCACCCTAGATTCCCTGAATACTGCGGTTACAGTTAAGAAAACCAGGCACGCATTACTCAGGAGTAAGCTCGGTACAGCAACCGTGACATACTTTGAATGTCTGCGTCGTGCCCCTCAGAGGGTTTCCTCAGGAGCGACACCCATTGCCACTAACCAAACTTACTCCCAGGTAAAGGATCATGACCAGCCAGCCTAGATGTGTGGGAGGGGTGCCTTTCCATCCCCGCCCCCAAGGAATGCGGGCACACACATTAATGACATCGCACAGTATCAGGCTGCGTGTTTGCATGAGCACGTACTGCTGGCCGCTGCAATTGATTTGCTGCTACTGTTCCTTTCCCATTTCACCACAATAAGCCACAGCAACGCATGGCCAGGCCTCGCTAGTTTAACATAAAGATCTTGATTTTGAGCTGAAAAATTATCAAATTGGGAACATTAGGCTACCAAAAATTTCAGCCCACCCAGGATTCATCGGGTTAAGTGTGGAAAAAGGGAGGTCCCTATAGCTACATCTCAGCCGACATGGACAGTGTGGTGTAGTGGTTTGAGAGTCTGACCAGGACCTGGGAGATCCAACATCAAATTCCCACTCTGCTATGGAAGATGCTGGCCAGTCACACAGTCTCCGTCTAACCTACCTCACAGGTTGTTGTGAAGCTAAATGGAACAGAGGAGAATTCTGCAAGTCACTTTAGGTCCTCATTGGGGAGAATAGTGAAGTATAAATGAAGTAAATGGATACATAAATTTTCACCCATATAAAACCAGCCTCCGCACACGATATGAAAATGGTGGACATTTCGATACCTGTAGTAACTAAAGGTGTTGAAAAGATCTACGCTACGTTTTATATCACACAACACAAGTGAAATATAAAAATTCAGTGCAGTTGAAAGGAATCCTTTAGACAAAAGAGCTTTTACTGCAAAGTTTGGACCACAGAAAAAGGAATCACCAGCTGTTTTTAATATATTTTCGGCATGATTGTGACTAATCTTTTCTTTCAGACATCTTCTGTTCCTTAGCAGCTGCACAATTCATCTTACACAGCTTGGGCAAAAGTTTTTAGAATACTTACAAAAACTGTAGTTGGGGACAGTGATGCTCTGAATTATCTTGCTCGCCTCCTTCCCCTTCCCTTCCCTCTTTTCCCCTCCCTTGTTTCCCTCCCCCTCTCTCATTCCCTCTCTCCCTTGTTATCCCTTCCTCCCTCCCCCCCAACTTGTCTATTTTTTGGCAGATGTGCGGTACAGAAGGGAGGATGCATTCTTTTTACATCATTCCACCCCGGATAGTTTATGCGCCATGTTGTATTTTATTTTGGGGATGTTTTGTGGTTTTATTTTTCTACAGTCATATTGTGTTTTGTATGAACAGGTTGGTAGCCAGGAAAGGGAAGCAAGTGGAGTATATATACTGTGAGGTCAATAGGTGAGGCCCTCTGAATAGAAGTAGCTTGGCATGTGAGTAACAATGAAGTCTGTAGCATGTGAGTCACAATGAAGATAGCAAGGTCAATTTGCTTTCCTTTCCTACATTAGATCCTCTGAAGATGCCAGCCACAGATGCAGGCAAAACGTCAGGAGAGAATGCTGCTAGAACATGGCCATACAGCCTGGAAACCACACAGCACCCCAAATATATTCTTAATTTTAATTTGTCTCTTTTCTGCCTTCCAGTCCCTCATTAAGGTTAGGTGTGTGGAATTATCTTCAGAAAAGAGGCTGTCCATAGTAGCATCCAAACCATATTCTGGGGTAAGACGTGGCCCAAATTAGATGTTCACTGAACATTCGCTCCTGGGAAATTATAAGAACACGTTGCTCACTACTGAAAAAGAAATCATACCTTTCAAGATAGCGTTTGGATTTTTGGCTCCAGCTGTGTAGAAAGTCAATGACAAAAAGTCATAATGTCAGACTATTACCCTCCTTCAGAGCCAAGGTGAATTCCTTCCACCAGATCTGCATCTGAAGTGCAAATAAATTGATTTGCCAGGTGTCGTGCCATTCATTTCCCTGATAATAAACAGCCTCCGTTCTGCTCTCATTATTATGCACATCGCTTCAAATATTGTTGTGATAGTACGTGTCTAGAAAAGGGCTGGCAGCAAATTTTAGAAGCATCCAAAAACATTTCCTAGGAATTCAATACATGTTTTTGACAGCTGCAGGGGTTTTTTAAAAAAAAATGCAGATAAGGATAAACACAATTGGGGGGGGGGAACCCACAGCATAAAATTGAAGAGCGACGTTACGATTCAGAGTTGAAATGGATCACAAAATGTCCCAGGTTTCAGGAAACATGGGATGTGTAGCTTCTTAGAAACTCATGCGTGGTGGGATCCAAAAATTTTAGTAACAGGTTTACCATGGTGGTGGGATTCAAACTGTGGCGTAGCGCCAATGGGACTGGGTGGGGCACGACAGGGGGGTGGCCAGGCATTCCATGGGTGGGGCATTCCTGGGCGGGGCTGTGGCAAGGACGCAGCCATTGCGCTGGTCCTTGGGCGGGAAACGAATGCATGCAGGCGCAGGCTGCCACGCACGCTGGTGGACCTCTTGCAAGACTGCTTCAAGTTCTGCACGCTACTGCTGAGAGGAAGGGCGTAACTAAATCACGTGGCAAAAATCACGTGGCAAAATCACCAATTAGTAACCCCCTCTCGGCACACACAAATAATTAGTAACCTACTCTCGGGAACCTGTGAGAACCTGCTGGATCCCACCTCTGATCTAGGCTACCACCAGTCAAAGATGGCTTTGACGTTAGGGCACTGTTTCTATACATAGAAAAAGTGTAGAGATTAAAATGTTAGAGTAATAGTAAGTATTCCTTGATTTCTAGTTGCGCTTTGGGGGATTCAGGGATCTCCACCTCATCTGCTTGATGGGGCTTAGTCCTTTATCCAGTAGCACAAGTAAGCTGTGTCATGATACAAGTAGAGTCAGTCAGAATTGGCTGGAGGTGGAATGTGCCGTCAAGTCTTAGCAGATGTGGTGACCTTGTAGGGTTTTCAAGGCAAGAGATGTTAAGAAGTTGGTGGATTCTGCACAGCTTAAATAAAATGTTGTGGACATCTTTTAAAAAGCCAGCTCCTCATTTTTTATTTGGACAGCACGGACAAAAAAGACATCAGAGGAGAAAGAGGGTTTTTTCCTCTACTCACCATTTCCTCCATCTTAATTTAAAGCTCTTGCTCTGGACATTTTATGGTGCTGCAGGAATTCTCTGTACCTGCAGCCCCTTTGCTGAAGGTTTTCCAGGGATGTTTGCTCTGCAGGCTCCGCTCTTGGGCACCTTTTCAGCCCCAAAAGTACATAATTGCACTCTGCTCGTTTTTCCGATTCTGGCAATATATAATTTTCTCTTTTCTTTGTTTCAATGAGCTGCCTTTGAAGATATCCTGACATGACATGAAAATCAGCATGGATTCTGAAATCGTGTCCATGTGTTTTCAAAGACAACTCATTGAAAATACAGAAAGGGAAAACTAGATATTGCCACAATATAAACCAAGTAAAACCAGGTACTTTTGGGGCTAGAAAGGCACCTAGTGGTGGAGCCTGCGGAGCAAATGTGCCAGGTAAACCTTCAGCAAAGGTGCCGCAGGAACGGAGAATCACTGCAATACCATAAAATGTCAGGCACAGGTGGAAGAGGAAACTGTCAAAAGAGCTGTAATGGTCGGGTGGGAAAAATAAGACATCTCCTCAGCTCCCAAGCTCTGCACAGCAAGCAGGAGATGATTTGCAGATGACTTCAGAAAATAAGTACACATTTTAGTGACTTCAAAAAAAGGTGACTCAAGCTGAAATAAGACATCCTGATGACATCTGGGGGGGAAAAGCTGTGTAGAGTTCCTCCAAAGATGCCTTTTTTCTGTCCCCAGGACAAGTTACTTGTGATGTGCAAAATGGATTTATATTTATCATACCCAGAAGTGGAGTTCCTACAATAAATAAAATATATGAGGTTGAATAGCTAAAAAGACTCTGAGTTATTTTGTTCCTGGCACACAGAGAGACTAGATGGGTCTTGCTGTGCACACTATGACCAATTCAGAGGCTACTAAGCTGAGCAGCCCAGATTCTGATTATATCCAATAGTTTCACCATAGATATCCAGAAATTCCTAGAGTGTCATGATGCCACTTCCTGTTTCAAAGCTGGAGCTTGGAGAGGATGGGGTTTGGAGAAGGTAAGGATCTCAGCATGCTACAATGCCATAGAGTCCACCTTCCAAAGCAGTCATTGGGCCACTACCCACTTACCTCACTAAACTGCAACGCTGCTGCGACCCCGCAATGAAAAGCCTCCGTGGCTTCTGACCACGGAGACATTTGTTCCCCACATGTTTGCAATTCTTGAAATAATGCGGGCAGCAAAGAGCGGGAGTTCCATTGCAATGAGGGGAATGGAGCGCTCCAATTGGCCGTCGAACGTGTGCGTCATGAGTTACGAGAAAGTGGCGGCCAGCCGAGGGCGGGTCTCCAGTGTGATTGGCTGGGAAGAGGTTGTTTATGATAGGTTCGCACGAGCGTGAGTGCGAACGTCATCAAAGAGGCGCTAACAGCCCTCTATTAAGACGTCGGCATTACGCTGACGCCAGCAGTAAATCGCTGGCGCGCTTCTGTGGAGACACGTCATCAGCAGTGTTTGGAAGTGAAAGCAGAAGCCAGCTCGCACGCACGCCTCTTGTACTTCCTCATTACCGCCCGCCGCCGACATTTTCCATTTGCTCGGCACAGGCTTTGAACAAGTTGAGACGCGGAAGACGTGACTTCGACTGGATGTCGACACGTGTCTACGCCATCACTACGCGCACTTTAGACGGGACACCCCCACTTAACAAGATGGCGCTCCCTGTTCCCTGATTGGCCGTGAGCTGCGCGTCACAGCGAATCAGCCGCGCGCAAACAGCCGAGGTTCCCCACAACCCCGCGGCACCAGCGGGGTTTTTTAAAAAGTTGCTCTTTTTAGCGGAGCTAATTTGCCGCGCAGCCAGGAGGCGGGAGAGAGGTAAATCCCTGGCAGCCGCGCAGTGAGCGCCGGAGATGTGGGGAGCGTCCAGGACCCCCGTGGCTTTTAAAGAGGTGACCCCGCGGCTTATGGTGAGTGGATAGTGACCCATTATCTCCACGGGATCTGATCTCTATTATCTGGAGATCAGCTGTAAAAGTCGGAGATCTATACGCCCCGGCTGATGTCACTTGTGGTTGAACCAGATTGGCCCGGGGCCTCTAACTGCTGACTTCTCTCTTACAGGCCTGATCCATGCCTTTTATTGCTTAATGTTTTCCTCTTTTCTTTCCCTTTGGCCCATGGAGTGACCCCGTTGTGCCATATCTCTCATCTTTCCTCAGACATATTTTTCTATGAGCACTTCAATACAATTAGACACCCTGTGCGTAGGAGACTGTAATGGGGAGGGGGGGATGAGATAATTGCTTTCTCCCTTACCTCCCACACAACAGGGTCAGCTACAGTCCGTTCTTCTTGCCTGACGAACCAAGGTGATGATATTGCTTGTGAAAGATTCATCATTTATGGCCCTGAGGACAGGAGTTAATGGGTTTATCATAAGAACAGAGGCACAGACAGCAGCATTGCTCAAAAGGGAGAGAGAATAACTATTGGACCATTTTCCTTTCACTAGAGTCTGTCTCAGGCTCAGTTTGGTTTTGTTGCTTTCCTGGAAAAAAATCACGGGTGCTACTTTCTCTCAAATGGATGACTCTGGCCCAGAGGCGGAGCTACCAGGGGTCATGGGGGTGCGCATTGGACCAGGTGCATGCCTGGGGAGTGGGAAAATTACCCTCCTGTCCCCACATTTACCTTATTTCAGAGTGAAAGTGCAGGCTGGAAAAAGCGGCCTGTTCACTTGAGGCTGAAAACAGCCTGATTGGAACTACACTTCCCAGGAGACTTTGCGATCCCCAAAGGTCTCCTGGGAAGTGTGGTTCCCGCCAGGCCATTTTCAGCCTCAAGTGAACAGGCCGCTTTTTCCAGCCTGCACTTTCAGGCTGAACTAAGGTAAGTGAGTGTGTGGGGGGGACGGAAAACACAGAGTGTGCACCGGGCGCAGCATGGCCCAGCTACTCCTCTGCTCTGGCCCTTTCCTCACAATCTTCTGAAAACATTTTGGAGATGTTTTCAAAACATTTTTTTAAAAACCCGTTTGTCTACACTCTTCCTCTCAAAAATGCTTTCTGGCTGCCATTTTGTGGCTGTTTCATTTTTTAAAACTTAGATTCGTAGCTACAAAATTTCAAAGCCTCCATAGATCCTCCCATTCAAAAAACTGACCGAAACACAGTATAAGACAGCCAGCACAAGCTCAGAAGATGGTGCTGATGAGGAATCAGGGGACTACAGAGAGGCATGATGGGAAATGTTTTAAAGAGATCACCACATAGCAAGGGAAAACATTTTCAAGAAGTTTTCACAAAAAGAATCGGTAGGAAACAGCATGCAGCATGCTTTGAGGCTAGAAATAAAACGGTCTGGAATCCATGCCCTATGAGGAGAAACTTAGGGAGTTGGGCATGTTTAGTCTGGAGAACAGAAGCTTAAGGGGTGACATTATGCCCATATTTTAAATATTTGAAGGGATGCCATGTTGAAGATGGAGCAAGCTTGTTTTCTGCTGCTCTAGAGACTAGGACAGGGAGGAATAGATGCAAAGTACAAGAAAAGAGATTCCACCTAACCGTTAGAAAAAATGTCCTGATCGTAAGGGTTGTTTGACAGTAAAATGCACTGCCTCAGAGGGTGGTGGAGTCTCCTTCTTGGGAGGTTTCTAAACAGAGGTCGGATGGCCATCTGTCAGGAGTGCTTTGATTGTGCATTCCTGCATGGCAGGGGGTTGGACTGGATGACCCTCATGGTATCTTCCAACTCTATGGCTCATTCCGCACGTGCAGAATAATGCACTTTCAAACTGCTTTCAGTGCTCTTTGAAGCTGCACGGAATGGCAACATCCACTTGCAAACAGTTGTGAAAGTGGTTTGAAAACGCATTATTTTGCATGTGCAGAAGGGGCCTATGATTCTACGACTCTACCCCAGTTGTTCCTCCCACTCTTCAGGCCACGGTTTCTGATGGATCTGCAGGGTTTCTTTTTTTTTATTTTCACACTGGAGTGATAGGGGAACCAGAGTCAGGTAAAAGGGTGGATTTGCTTGCCGAAGGATTCATTGCAAGGATTCTTTTAAAAAGGCAGGAAAACCCCACTTCTAAGCAAACAACCACAAGGTAAGTACTGCCTGCATAAATGCCCACCTATTACATAGGTGTCAAACTTGCGCCTCTCCAGATGTTATGGACTACAGTTCCCATCATCCCCTGCCAGCATTATGCTGGCAGGGGATGATGGGAACTGTAGTCCATAACATCTGGAGGGCTGCAAGTTTGACACCTGTGCCCTATTACAATGGGTGGGTTGCCATTGCCTCCCCCATAAGACTAGGGCTGTCATAAGCCACCCCAAAAAGATTAATGACCACACAGCAATTAAAAAGGGGCATTTTCCCAATCGCTACGTTGCGCCACGATCTCATCATATGAGCCAATCTTGGTAACACCAACCAAATCCACAATTATCTTTTTTAAAAAATGTTCATGGCTTCAGAGAGAAGTATCTAAGGAGCACAAACTCACATTCTGGGGATGCAGGCATCAAGCTCTTGCCGGGCTGGGAATGTTTTTGACAATAACGGCAGCACCTAATTGCAGGGATCCAAGGCACGGGGCAATCTAAGGAGGGATGCTGGATAAATGGCACGCACCGTCTTTCAAATAATGATATGCCATCAAGCAAAACAAACAATATGCCTTGTGTAATAAAACCCTGCATGATGCTCTCTAGATAGTCATAATTCAAATTGACTGCTCTGAACAATTTTCTACAAAATTGTCAAATTCTCCTCAGGAGAAAAGAGCCATGCAGGATGCTTGAATATTCCAATATTCTCTGTCCACATTACCAAGTGTATTGGTGGTTTCCTGTGTCCACTGCTTCGGTCACGGGGGGGACTTGAAGGATTATTTCAGGCCAAGAAAATGGTTCATGGGATGAGGCTGAAAATCTTTCTCCATACATGCAGTGAATCAGGTGAATGCGTATGAATTGAGGAGAACTTGTAAGTCACACGAGACCATCGTGTTGTGGTTAAGAACTGTGGACTCTAATCTGGAGAACTAGGTTTGATATCCTACTCCTCCACATGAGCAGCATTGAAAGAAAAAATGGACAATCCAGAAATGGTTGGAATATATCTGGGAACAAGTGACACTGGACGTTTTCGAAATAATAACAAAAAATAAACGGTGACAAGATAGAGCAAAATTTTGAAGATATGGACAATATATGCGGACTGGATGAAAGAAGCTGGAGTCAATGAGGAGGTATGGGAGAAGAAATTACAAAGGATGAACTTACTGCTGTTTGTTTGATAAAATTAAGAAGAAAATACAGGGGGGAGGGGGGAAAGGGGGGAAATGTATTGTATGAAAACAAATGAAGAAGAGTATTAATATAAAATGGAATATTCAAATGATACAATAAAAATATTTTTTTAAAAAAAGTGAAACCACCACTGCATTGCCCCCTCCTGGATGACAGAAACTTTCTTGGTTTGGGAACAGTAGCTCTCTTAACATCACTGGAGGGTCAAGTTTTCCTATGACTAGGCTATTCACCCTCCTTTGCTCAGTGTTTTCTTGGATTGAACTCTGTTCTGGTAGTACTGCACCAACTACTGCTTCCACCCCACCTTTGGACTCTAACGCTGGACTCTTCTGGAACAGGTAGTTATGGCCCTTCCAGCAATGACCTGCTCTATTCCTGACCTATCCCCTCGCCTCTATTTGAATCCTAGGACTCTTAAGTACTCTGTGGGCTTGTGTTTTACCATTTGTGTGCTTGTAAGTTTATTATTTTACTTTCTCAATAAAAATGGTTAAACTTTACTTCCTGACTCTGGTGGATTTCTAAGGGAGAAAGACCACCATAGATGCAGGTAACATGACCTGCTTACCCGTCTCGCAAAGCCAGGTCTGCCCCTGCTAACTTCCCATTTAAAAGAGGACAGACCCCTCCATTTCAGGTAACTGGACATTCTATGAAATTAATGTGCTACGTCCAAAACAATATAAGATTCACAAACACGCTTGGCACATAGGAGGTGGCCCAATCAATTTATATTACCTGTTAGTTTCTTGTAAAGTATGCCAAATTGTTGGCTATTAGACTTATCAAACTATTATATCTCCATAACACATATATATCTCCACTTTAAATCCAATTCATGCAACAATTTATTACAAGACAACCTTCTCTCAAGTCCATAATCATGTATTTGTTAAACCAACAATGTCCGTAATCTTGTAAATATTATTGCGTCAATGTCACCCGTTGTCACATTGTTGGTTTAACAAAGAAAAACACAACATGACAGGAAGAGCACAATCATAATTACAAATGTAAAAATAAATATGGCTCTATAACATTAAAATAACTAAAACCATTTAAATACAGCGTGCAATATATAATATACAGCATCCGACAATTTAACACACATACCCCCGAGAGGGGAACGGAAGGCCCCATAGATGTTATAGGGACCACCTAGTGGCGTAGGAGGTTAAGAGCTCGTATATCTAATCTGGAGGAACCGGGTTTGATTCCCAGCTCTGCCGCTTGAGCTGTGGAGGCTTATCTGGGGAATTCAGGTTAGCCTGTGCACTCCCACACACGCCAGCTGGGTGACCTTGGGCTAGTCACAGCTTCTCAGAGCTCTCTCAGCCCCACCTACCTCACAGGGTGTTTGTTGTGAGGGGGGAAGGTAAGGAGATTGTGAGCCCCTTTGAGTCTCCTGCAGGAGAGAAAGGGGGGATATAAATCCAACTCTTTTTCTTCTCTCTTCTCTCTTCTCTCTTCTCTCTTCTCTCTTCTCTCTTCTCTCTTCTCTCTTCTCTCTTCTCTCTTCTCTCTTCTCTCTTCTTCTTCTTCTAATATACCAAGTCAGACCAAAAAAGAATGAAAAGAGGGTGGTCCACCCTGCTCCAAAACAGGCACTGCCCTTGCGTCACTATCCTTTGGCTGCTGTCTTGGGTTGCTGCAGCTTTTTAAGTGGCTGCCCAGCCCCACCCTCTCCATATCAGAGATTTGACCAGTTGAATGGTTCACGCATAATAGATGATGAGAAAGGTCAGAGGTTCGAGCCCTTTGCTCCTGCAGGGGACATGAACAAAAGGGCAGGGAGGTATGTCCTACTGCTGCAAATTTCAGCACAAATTTCAGTAAATTGCTTTCTTTCTTGCATTCCATCTGAGGAATTGAGTGCTGATTCGCCAACGCTCGTGCCGGGATAAACACTGTTAGTCCTGTAGTAGCCTGACCTGGATGACCCAGGATAGCTTGATCTTGTCAAATCTAGGAAACTAAGGAAGTTCATGAACAATATGCAGAGGCAGGCAATGGCAAACCATCTCTGTATGTCTTTTGCCCTATCTAAAAATCCAGATTAGCCTGATCTCGTCAGATCTTGGAAGCTAAGCAGGGTCAGATTTGCTTACTATTTTGGACTGGAAAACCACCGAGAAGTCCAGGGTTGCTACACAGAGGAAGGCATTGGCCAAACACTTCTGTATGTCTCTTGCCTTAAAAACCCTAGGGGTTGCCAGAAGTCTTCTGCAACTTGAAGGTAATATCCACCACCATTAGTTGTAGGTACCTGAAGGTTCTACTTGGCCGTCCAATTGCTTCCTTCGTGATGCTTTCCCCCCTTCCGTTCTAGGCCTGTGTTCTAAAAAAAACCCCAACCCCTTATTTCTCTGTGTCCCTCAGACACATTTATCAACTGTCCCTAATGGTGATTTTTTAATTACATCCAAATAGAAAAGAATTACCTCATTAATTCCCTTCTAAAGGTCTTCGCTGGACACCAAATCCATGTATCATTTCGCTACAGCAAGCAAACAAGGTTTTCTGTTTGCACGATGGCAAGTGAAGAGGAGTGTAAAAACAACCATATTGGGGATTAACCTGCCTACTTTGGCTGAAGCTTTTGACTGGGATTCTAAAGAGAGTCACATTCATTCACTAAATGATCTTGAGCATGAGTTGATGGCCTTTAGGATCAGCCCTCAGAAGCTTGATGTATTGTCGAAGGCTTTCATGGCCAGATTCAATTGGTTCTGGTGGGTTTTCCGGGCTGTGTGGCCGTGGTCTAGTACATCTTGTTCCTAACGTTTCGCCTGCATCTGTGGCTGGCATCTTCAGAGGTGTATCACAGAGGAAGTCTGTTACATGCTGTGTCCAGAGAGAAGGGAATGTTTGGCGTATCTATTGTCCTGGGACATGTACAATAGATACCCCAAACATTCCCTTCTCTCTGAACTTTGTGTCTTACAAGACTTCCTCAATGATACACCTCTAATATACCAACCTAGGCTCTGGCCATGTCAAAGATAAGATCCACCAAGGCTATGGCCACACAATGCCAGCTTCCACCAAGAACCACTCAAAACTTTTAGCTTGCTTGCTTGCTTATTCATTCATTCATTCATTCATTCATTCATTCATTCATTCATTCATTCATTCATTCATTTGATTTGTATGCTACCTTTTGCCAATGATGGCTCAGATGGCTCAGAACCTTAAAACAATATAACAGTAAGTTGGAGTGTCACGCTAGGATCTCTCTCTCTCTCTTTCTCTCTCTCTCAACTTAATCTCCCTCATAAAGTTGTGGTTCTGAGGATAATCAAAAGAGGTGAGAGCATAGAATAAGCCATTAGGGAGAAAAGCGTGGTATAAATCATTAAAATAAAAATAACACTTTTCAATCAGTATAGATATATAGATTACTCTGGATTACTCCGGTCCTATACCAACTACACTGGCTGCCGATCGAGTACTGGGTCATGTTTAAAGTTTTGGTATTGACCTTTAAAGCCATTCGCGGCCTTGGCCCTGCTTATCTAAGGGACCGTCTCTCCCTATATCGCCCTTCTAGGCCCCTCCGCTCATTAGAGGCGGACCTACTGGTGATCCCTGGCCCCAAGGCGATCCGGCTGGCCTCTACAAGGGCCCACTTGGGGCTTTCTGACTCTGGCCTACCTGTGGTGGAACAGGCTTCCTGGTGAGATCAGGGCCCTGCGGGACTTACAAAGTTTCCGCAGGGCCTGTAAAACAGACCTGTTCCACCAGGCGTTTGGCCAGCCGGGATGATGTCAACTAGCCATAAAAACATCTGGCCTCCCGTGGGTTCATAAAGGGGAATAGAAGAGCTGAAGCCATCTATAGTTTAATATTTTATGTATTTTAGATAAATTATATATATGATGTTTTAAACTTTTATTGTGGATGGAAACTGCCCCGAGCCTTCGGGGAGGGCGGTATATAAATATAACAAATAAATAAATAAATAAATATTTATTGTCGAACACATAACCTACCCCAATAATAGGTCTTTTAAAACAACACTCGCCCCAGAAGAAGCTGTGAAGAAATAAAAAAACATTTATCAACACAAGCAGTGGAATGAATGGATCCGTTTTTACCCCAGCGACTCTCGCAACAAGACGAGCTAGTTTAATAACGCTGAGCTGAAATGTGGGATGTATACTGTAGTCTCTCCTCTGATCAACACAAGCTGTGGAATGAATAAATCAGTTTCTGGCCCCGTGACTCTTGCAACAAGACGAGCCAGTTTAATGTTGAGCTGAAAAGCGGGATGTATATTGCAGTCTCTCCTCTGATTTCCCGCGTTGTGAACTGTTTGATGCAACGTGGGGCTGCCCAAGAGGACAAAAGGTGAAAAGACATTTTCGGCCATTTTAAACAAACGCAGTGCAATTTGTTAAAAGCATTTCTACACTGTTTCGTCGTAGTGCTGTTTGATAATGGGACCCTGTTAGCTTGTGCCCTGTTGCTGATCTACCATGGCAGGAAAGTGGAGGAAAGCTACGTTTTCCTCCCCACCTGGATTAAACTGCATCGATCATTTTTTTCCCTTCTCAGCAGGTTATAATTATGATCAATTAAGGTGTTTGGATAGGCTGCAAAAAGTCCAGGACGCACGACAACTACTGAAGAAACTCCAAGGGTATTTTAAAATGGCAGCTTGTTAAACTCTGTCTCACCAAAAGAGAAAAAATGTAACTTCGGCTCGTTCCGCACATGCAGAATAATGCACTTTCAAACTGCTTTCAGTGCTCTTTGAAGCTGTGCGGAATAGCAAAATCCACTTGCAAACAGTTGTGAAAGTGGTTTGAAAACGCATTATTTTGCGTGTGCGGAAGGGGCCTCCGTTCGCCATATGCTGGACCATCTTTGTTTTAGAATGCTCCATTTGGGTCCTAGTGTTAATTATTTACAAAAAGGAGAGAAGGCAACAGCTACAATTAATGCTGCCCCTAATTTTCTGAAGGTTGGATTTTTGGTATCCAACTTGCCATTTCGGGTTTGGGGGAAAAAAATCTGCTCTTTTGGGTGTTTTTTCCTTGCCTGTTCACAGCCATTGTCTCCCTGAATTTGCACCTAGATTTTTTATAACTTGAAAGGGCTGGGATCATGTAGTGTAAGCAGGCAGACTGAACCATGTATCCCAGAGGTCTCCAATGTGGTACTCAGGACCATGGCACCTGCCAATGCCTTTCCTGACATCCACAAAGTATTTTTATAAAATACAGATGGGGATTATACCCAGCAGGAATTCTGAACAGCCATTGAACTCTGGCCGTTTCCGCACGGCCATGATGGGGGTTGGGTCGGCATACATGATGCCGACCCAACCCTGAAGGGACTGTTACATACCGAGCGGTCCCAGAAACTACCGGAGACGAAGCTGGCCAGTAACAGCGCTAGCGCCGTTAAGTAGCCGATCAACTTACCTTCTCTGCGACCGTCCGGTGCGTCGCCAAGGCCAGGGGACACGCCCCGCTGCCCTGCGCGACCACTTCAGAGTCGCAGGGGGGGCGTGTCCCCAGGCCTCAGTGACGCGCCAGAGAAGGTAAGTTGATGGGGAAAGGAGGAGGGATGGCGCCTTCCAGCTGCTGCTGTTCGCACGGCAGTGGCTGGAAGCTGCCATTTTCCAAAAACCTTGCTGGGGAAGCGAGGTGGGAAAACGGCGGCTTCGTGCCACTTGGGAGGAGTGAGGGCAGCGCGGCGGCGCAGCAGCGGCGCCCCCCCGTGCGAACAGCTCCCTGGGGACGGCGTTTTTGCCGTCCCCAGAGCGCTGTTTATGGCCCGTGCGGAAAGGGCCTCTGTTTCAGCAGCAGGTATCACAACAATCTTGGTTTTATTCTTTCTTACTCCCCCCTCCCAATATATTTTAACTACCTTTTCTCCCCTGTACTTGGGCAGGCTTCCTCCATGTGTGTGAGAGACGCCATCTTCTGCAGCAGCCATTTTGTGATTGGTCACACCTGCACTTGCTATTATCTGTACGTTAATGGGCCATTCTGTTTCTATTGCTGTGCTTGTAACTAGTGAAGAATGCCTTCCTCATTCCGCCCTGGCCTAGGGCTGGATGTGACTATCGCTCATCCTTGAATACTGGAACATAGCAATGCTGAATTAACCACTGTGTTTTTCCTATTCATCGTAGTGTGGAAACAGGTGAGAGGGAGGAGCCTGTAGAAGCGGGAAACTTGGAGATATATGCAGGCTGCAAAAGCCGGGGTCCCAGCTCTGGCTTTCTGCAGCTAAGGTCCTGACACAGTTCAATAAAGCTCTTGAACCTTTCCTGAGTCTTAATTATTGACTGGAGTAACAGACCCTTACACATAGGAATCATTACAAGTGAAGGAACCTATTAAAAACCCCAGAGTATAAAAACCACACAAAATGCTTGTGTGTGTTAAGTGCCATCAAGTTGCTTCTGACTTATGGCAACCCCATGAATTAATGTCCTCCCAAATGTCCTCTTGTTATCAGTCTTGCTCATGTCTTGCAAACTGAGGCCCATGGCTTCCTTGATTGAGTTAATCCATCTCTTTTTCTGTATTCCTCTTTTTGTGCTGCCTTCAGAGAGCCAGCGTGATGTAGTGGTTAAGAGCACGTGGATTCTAATCTGGAGATCTGGGTTTGGTTCCTCACTCCTCCACCTGAGTGGCAGAGGCTTATCTGGTGAACCAGATGTGTTTCCGCACTCCTGCATTCCTGGAACTCTCTCAGCCCCACCTACCTCACAAGGTGCCTGTTGTGGGGAGAAGAAGGGAAAGGAGCTTGTAAGCCACCTTGAGTCTCCTTACAGGAGAGAAAGGTGGGATATCAATCCAAAACTCTTCTTCTCTTCAACCTTTCCTAGCAGTAATGCATTTTCTAGTGATTTTGGCCTTCTCATTATGTGACCAAAGTTCAACAGCCTCAGTTTAGTTATTTTTGCTTCTAGGGACAGTTCAGGATTGATTTGATCTAGAACACACTTATTTGTTTTTTTTAGAAATCAAATCTCATAAAATCGTTCCCAGGCTAGAAGACAACCACAAAACAATTAAAGAATAAACCAGGGACGTGCAAGGACTTGTAGGGGGCATCTTATTTTTCCCCTCTCCCATTATTTTTTTCTTTCCCTTCCCTGGCAGTCCCTGTAGCCCCTCCCCTTTTCCTGCCTCCTCCTATCCTTCCCACCCACCAGCCAACCTACCCTTATCTGTCCCCCGTCTTCAGGTTTTCCTTCTTTCTCACTGGCAGGTTCTCCCTGGAAAAAGTGCTCAGTGGGCATAATTTCCTTAAATGTATTTGGGGCAGTTTTAATCCCTCATCCTATCTGGTGTGCCATTCTGCAGATATATTAATCCACACATTACAAAACAGTCTGGAATTGGATGTAGAATGACCATATTAGCCCTTTTCACATGTTACAGTGAAATACACATACATCCAGAGGTAGGATCCAGCGGGTTCTCACAGGTTCCCGAGAGTAGGTTACTAATATTGGTGTGTGCCGAGAGCGGGTTACTAATTGGTTATTTTGCCACGTAATTTTTGCCTTAGTTACGCCCCTCCTCTCAGCAGTAGCACGCAGAACTTGAAGCAGTCTAGCAGGAGGTGCACCGGCGTGCGTGGCAGCCTGCGCCTGCATGCATTCATTTCCCGCCCAAAGACTGGCGCAGCAGCTGCGTCCTTGCCACAGCCTCGCCCAGGAATGCCCTGCCTCCGGAATGCCCGGCCATGCCCCTGTCGTGCCCCGCCCAGCCCCATTGGTGCTACGCCACAGTTTGAATCCCACCACCATGGGAACCTGTTACTAAAATTTTTGGATCCCACCACTGCATACATCCTGTTATATCTGTTTGTAAGAAAGTGCCAACACATATTCAGTTAACAAATGAAACCAAGGTGCAATACCTGGATAAATGCAGAATTAAAACCACACATTGAGCTGTATGTGTGTTGAATGTAACATGAGAATTGCCTGTCTGTCTGTGTCTAACATGCGAATTACTCAATGCCTGCATAAAGAAAAATTAAATGCACGTGGTTCATAAATTTTTTTGCGTGTTCACTATGATTTGTGAACATCACTGCTGTGGTTCTGACGTGCTTTGGAAACCCACTTACCTGCCATTAAAATGGGGGGGGACCAATTGCTTGGGAATTTATTGATCGAAAGCTTGGCTGTATCTGAGCTGGCTCTTTAAAGCCCCCCCCCCCACCCCCCCCCCCCCTCCCCCAACCCCCCCCCCCCCCACCCCCCTCCCCCCCCCCCCCCCCCACCCCCACCCCCCCCCCACCCCCACCCCCCCCCCCCCCCCCCCCCCCCCCTCCCCCCCCCCCCCCCCCCCACACCCCCCCCACCCCCCCCCCCCCCCCCCCCCCCCCCCCCCCCCCCCACCCCCCCCCCCCAACACCCCCCCCCCCCCCCATCCCCCCCCCCCCCCACCCCCCCCCCCCCCCACCCCCCCCCCCCCCCACCCCCCCCCCCCCCCACCCCCCCCCCCCCCCACCCCCCCCCCCCCCCACCCCCCCCCCCCCCCACCCCCCCCCCCCCCCACCCCCCCCCCCCCCCACCCCCCCCCCCCCCCACCCCCCCCCCCCCCCACCCCCCCCCCCCCCCACCCCCCCCCCCCCCCACCCCCCCCCCCCCCCACCCCCCCCCCCCCCCACCCCCCCCCCCCCCCACCCCCCCCCCCCCCCACCCCCCCCCCCCCCCACCCCCCCCCCCCCCCACCCCCCCCCCCCCCCACCCCCCCCCCCCCCCACCCCCCCCCCCCCCCACCCCCCCCCCCCCCCACCCCCCCCCCCCCCCACCCCCCCCCCCCCCCACCCCCCCCCCCCCCCACCCCCCCCCCCCCCCACCCCCCCCCCCCCCCACCCCCCCCCCCCCCCACCCCCCCCCCCCCCCACCCCCCCCCCCCCCCACCCCCCCCCCCCCCCACCCCCCCCCCCCCCCACCCCCCCCCCCCCCCACCCCCCCCCCCCCCCACCCCCCCCCCCCCCCACCCCCCCCCCCCCCCACCCCCCCCCCCCCCCACCCCCCCCCCCCCCCACCCCCCCCCCCCCCCACCCCCCCCCCCCCCCACCCCCCCCCCCCCCCACCCCCCCCCCCCCCCACCCCCCCCCCCCCCCACCCCCCCCCCCCCCCACCCCCCCCCCCCCCCACCCCCCCCCCCCCCCACCCCCCCCCCCCCCCACCCCCCCCCCCCCCCACCCCCCCCCCCCCCCACCCCCCCCCCCCCCCACCCCCCCCCCCCCCCACCCCCCCCCCCCCCCACCCCCCCCCCCCCCCACCCCCCCCCCCCCCCACCCCCCCCCCCCCCCACCCCCCCCCCCCCCCACCCCCCCCCCCCCCCACCCCCCCCCCCCCCCACCCCCCCCCCCCCCCACCCCCCCCCCCCCCCACCCCCCCCCCCCCCCACCCCCCCCCCCCCCCACCCCCCCCCCCCCCCACCCCCCCCCCCCCCCACCCCCCCCCCCCCCCACCCCCCCCCCCCCCCACCCCCCCCCCCCCCCACCCCCCCCCCCCCCCACCCCCCCCCCCCCCCACCCCCCCCCCCCCCCACCCCCCCCCCCCCCCACCCCCCCCCCCCCCCACCCCCCCCCCCCCCCACCCCCCCCCCCCCCCACCCCCCCCCCCCCCCACCCCCCCCCCCCCCCACCCCCCCCCCCCCCCACCCCCCCCCCCCCCCACCCCCCCCCCCCCCCACCCCCCCCCCCCCCCACCCCCCCCCCCCCCCACCCCCCCCCCCCCCCACCCCCCCCCCCCCCCACCCCCCCCCCCCCCCACCCCCCCCCCCCCCCACCCCCCCCCCCCCCCACCCCCCCCCCCCCCCACCCCCCCCCCCCCCCACCCCCCCCCCCCCCCACCCCCCCCCCCCCCCACCCCCCCCCCCCCCCACCCCCCCCCCCCCCCACCCCCCCCCCCCCCCACCCCCCCCCCCCCCCACCCCCCCCCCCCCCCACCCCCCCCCCCCCCCACCCCCCCCCCCCCCCACCCCCCCCCCCCCCCACCCCCCCCCCCCCCCACCCCCCCCCCCCCCCACCCCCCCCCCCCCCCACCCCCCCCCCCCCCCACCCCCCCCCCCCCCCACCCCCCCCCCCCCCCACCCCCCCCCCCCCCCACCCCCCCCCCCCCCCACCCCCCCCCCCCCCCACCCCCCCCCCCCCCCACCCCCCCCCCCCCCCACCCCCCCCCCCCCCCACCCCCCCCCCCCCCCACCCCCCCCCCCCCCCACCCCCCCCCCCCCCCACCCCCCCCCCCCCCCACCCCCCCCCCCCCCCACCCCCCCCCCCCCCCACCCCCCCCCCCCCCCACCCCCCCCCCCCCCCACCCCCCCCCCCCCCCACCCCCCCCCCCCCCCACCCCCCCCCCCCCCCACCCCCCCCCCCCCCCACCCCCCCCCCCCCCCACCCCCCCCCCCCCCCACCCCCCCCCCCCCCCACCCCCCCCCCCCCCCACCCCCCCCCCCCCCCACCCCCCCCCCCCCCCACCCCCCCCCCCCCCCACCCCCCCCCCCCCCCACCCCCCCCCCCCCCCACCCCCCCCCCCCCCCACCCCCCCCCCCCCCCACCCCCCCCCCCCCCCACCCCCCCCCCCCCCCACCCCCCCCCCCCCCCACCCCCCCCCCCCCCCACCCCCCCCCCCCCCCACCCCCCCCCCCCCCCACCCCCCCCCCCCCCCACCCCCCCCCCCCCCCACCCCCCCCCCCCCCCACCCCCCCCCCCCCCCACCCCCCCCCCCCCCCACCCCCCCCCCCCCCCACCCCCCCCCCCCCCCACCCCCCCCCCCCCCCACCCCCCCCCCCCCCCACCCCCCCCCCCCCCCACCCCCCCCCCCCCCCACCCCCCCCCCCCCCCACCCCCCCCCCCCCCCACCCCCCCCCCCCCCCACCCCCCCCCCCCCCCACCCCCCCCCCCCCCCACCCCCCCCCCCCCCCACCCCCCCCCCCCCCCACCCCCCCCCCCCACCACCCCCCCCCCCGCCCACCCCCCCCCCCCCCCACCCCACCACCAACCCCCCCCACCCCCCGCCCCCCCCCCCCACCCACCACCCCCCCCCCCCCCCCGCCCCCCCCCCACCCCCCCCCCCCCACCCCACTTCCCCCCCCCCCCTCCCCCCCTCCCCCCCCCCCCCCCCCCCCCCACCCCCCCCCCCCCCCCCCCCCCCCCCACCCCCACAACCACCCCCACCCCCACTCCTACCCCCACCCCACACCCCCCCCCCACTCCAGATGTTCAGGAACTACAATTCCCATCAGCCCCTACCAGCATGGCCAATTGGTCATGCTGACAGAGGCTGATGGGAATTGTAGTTCCTGAACATCTGGAGAGCCGCAGGTTCCCTACCCCTGCGCTAGCCTAAAAACTACGCCCCCTACAGGCCAAAAATTGAAAAAACACTAAAAAAATACAAAAAACACAAACGAACATGGGGGGGGACAGCAAAACTCTGATTTTGCACTGGGATCCATTTCCCCTAGCTACGCCTCTGTCTTAGCATGCAGAAGGTTTCAGGTTCAATCCCCAGCAGTGGCATAGCACCCAGGGGGCATCTTGCACCAGGCACGCACCGGTGCAGGGGCGTGGCAGCACCTTTCCGGGGCATGGCAGGGGTGCAGGACATGCAGGTGCTCTGAATGCAGTTTCCCCTCACTACAGCTCTGATTCCCAGCATCCTTAGTTAAAAGAAGCAGGCAAAAGTTCTCCACCCGAGACCCTGGCCAGCCACTGCCAGTCTGAGTGGATAATACTGATCTTGATGGACCAAGGGTTTGATTCATTTGAAGGAAGTTTCATGTATGCTGCAGAGCAAAATAGCTACAGACATGAAAATGTATCATTATATCTTCCTGATGCATTTCATAGGCTGCCAAAGGTTTTAGTTCTTACTAGCGGGGCCTGGCCATGCGTTGCTGTGGCTTATTGTGGTGAAATGGGAAAGGAACAGTAGCAGCAAATCAATTGCAGAGGCCAGCAGTACGTGCTCATGCAAACATGCAGCCTGATATTATGCGATGTCACTGATGGGTGTGCCCGCATTCCTTGGGGGCGGGGATGGAAAGGCACCCCTCCCACACATCTAGGCTGGCTGGTCATGATCCTTTACCTGGGAGTAAGTTTGGTTGGTGGCAATGGGTGTTGCTTCTGCGGAAACCCTCTGAGGGGCATGGCCTTGAACATTCAAAGTATGTCCGCGGTTGCTGTGCGAGCTTACTCCTGAGTAATGCGTGCCTGGTTTTCTTAACTGTAACCACAGTATTCAGGGAATCTAGGGTGCCTGGCCCCTCCCTCCCGTCCCTTGCATGTCGCCCCTCACTCTCTTCCCTCCCTCACTTCTCTTCCCTTGCATGCCACCCGTCCCCCTCCCTCCCTTCCCTTTCCGTCCGCTAGGGTGGGTGGGTCATATCAAGATGCTGGGCCCCCTGCCTCCCCTCCCTTGCATGCCACCCCTCACTGTCTCCCCTCTCTCACTTATCTTCCCTTGCATGCCTCCCCCTCTGTCCCTTTCCTCTCCCTCCCTCTCTTCCCTTGCATGCCACCCCTCCCTCTCCCTCCCTTCCCTCTCCCTCGTGTGTATGTGTGTGTATGTGTTTCACTTCCACTCGAGTTACTGCCTATGTACTGTTTCCACTGCTCATATCTGGCCATCTGAGTGAACATTCTAAGCTGCACGAACATTCTAAGGGTGACAGTTACACACAGGCAGCTGCATGTCCTTCACCATGGAGTGCCAGGAAAAAGGTGTTTTACCTGGGCCAGGTGTGAAATTTCAGGTATGTGAACATCTAAAAACACTCTCACCTGGTTGACTATAGTGGCTGGCAATTTTCAGAGGAATTGGCCCAGCAGTTACTGAGTTATACTACCATTAACAAAAAAAACTGTTAGCTTTTCATATATATAGATATGTAAATTTCACATGAGTGATTCTTCAGAATGAACTGAAGTGCTTGCTAATAGCGAAGGAACCGCTGGGCTAAGCTGACCAATTTTATTTTTTGAAAAGTGGTCAATTCATTCCAGCGGCAATAGAAATGTTTAATGCAGATGTTATTCCAAATCCTAGATGGTATCCCTACATGGCTTATGGCTTATAATAACACTATTCAGGGTGTGCATTGATAACTTAGGCAAATTATTCCTTCTGTATTTTCCTTAAAATCTTGCTTGTAGTTTGTGTTTGATGTAAATCGGTTTCATGCTGATTTTTCATCCATGCCTATTAAAGGTTGACGATGATGAAATGTCACATCCTGATTTGCAGATTGTGTGAATTCTTATTCTTATTGCTCCGTTAGCTTTCCGGAAGCCATGCTGTCAGTAATGAGTCCTTGCAGATGCGGCCCTTTTACCTGGGCAATTGCTATTTCACCGTAGAATGGAAGCCAAATATCCTCTCTGCACAGGAGATGTCAGCTCTCCAACTTCCAGCTTTTCTCACATTGTTGTAAATTCGAATGCAATCATTAGTTAAACACCTAATTGCAGTCCCTGAATATGTGCACAGTGTGGATAATGGTGCTTGCTTTGCACACCTGGTATTCTAGCTGAGGATAAAATTCCCCAGACTCTTAAGATGTAAGTATTCCTTATCGTTGTAAGTTTTCTTTGTTATTGGAGCACTAATCGGCAACAAAATTGCTACTGCTTATGCTAAAAAGCAGCTGCGGTATTCAGCTGAGCAATGTTATCTCTGAATGGACAGATAAAGGCTTTGGTTCACTGAAGAAAGGATTCAGACTCGGGGGAAGATGGAGGTTAAAACCACACTTCAACGGTGCGATCGGATGCAGAGTTGCTGGGGGTGGAAAGGGCCATCGTGTCGCAGTTGAACTTACGGCAGCCTCATAAGGTTTTCAGGGCAAGAGGTGGTCAGAGGTAGTTTGCCACTGCCTCCCTCTGCATAGGGATTCGGCAATTATTTGGTGTTCAAGTGCTAGCCAGGGCTGCCCCTGCTTCACTTTTAAGATCTGGTGAGCTCCAGTTAGCCTGGGCCATCCAGGTCAAGGCAAGAGATGTTCAGAGGTGGTTTACCATTACCTACCTCTGTGTTGGTACGCAGGAGTTTCTTGGTGCCCTCCCATCCATTTACTAACCAGGGCCATCTCTGCTGAGCTTCCAAGATCTGGTGAGCTCTGCTTAGCCTGGGCCAACCAGGTCAAGGCAAGAGATGTTCAGAGGTGGTTTACCATTACCTACCTCTGTGTTGCTATGCTGGAGTTTCTTGATGCCCTCTCATCCATTTACTAACCAGGGCCATCTCTGCTGAGCTTCCAAGATCTGCTGTGCTCGGGCTAGCCTGGGCCATCCAGGTCAGGACAGAGAAATTGATTTCAATGGATTTTGAATTGCATTCCAGGGCAGTTTAGTGATCCTGGGATCCTGGGACCCTGGGCAAAACTCATGAAGGGGCCCCAGAGTCACTGACTGGGTACAGAGGGGGTAGGGTCTATGGGGCTAGCTCTAGGGTGGTGAGAGTGGGCCACAAGTCTTCCCCCCCACAACCACCTCTAGTTGCATTGCAAAGCTCATGACAACAGTTTAGTCACTAATTCAAATCATGCAGTAGATTATCGATGAAGTGCCTGTGGCCCCATTATATGAGATATTTAGCCTGTTCCATCTCACTGAAGTCTGTGTCATTCGATACGCTTTTCATGGACAAACGCTTATTGAGTCAGAAATACAATTAACTCTTGGACAAAAAGTTCTTCCCCAATTAACCTGATGTTAATGAGCACTGTCCATCTACCGTTTGGCTTAATACATCCTTTTAGGGCAAAATGTCTCATTACATGCAGAGGCCAGTGACAGAAGCTTTGATAGACCTTCCTTTGGAACAGAAGCTTCAGCACCAGGGGCGTACCTAGGCGAACTTGAGCCCTGGGCAAAACCTGAGTTTGATGCCCCCCCCCATGGGTGGCCACCCTCCCCCACCATGACCAAACAATGATTTTTTCCACCAGGTCGTTTCAAAGTCACCATCACATTATAGAACATCCCCCAACTCACAAATCTGAACATAGCAATGGGCCATGCCACACAGCCGAAATAATATTTGGAAAACATTTTCAAAATGTTTTATTACTGCTATGAAAACATTTTATGGTGTTGTATCCAGTCCCCCCAATTGGGGGAAACAGCATCACTTTCAATGTTATTTAAACTGGGGGGGGGGGGCAGATTCTCCCTTTATGGTGGATTTAAATCTGGGCTCCCTAGTTTAAACAAGTGATGCTGGAATCCACCCCCAAACAACATCATTTTAAATGGTGTTTAAACTGGGGACCTCAGATTCTCCCTTTAAATCCATGCCGAAGGGGGTAGATTTGATAACAACAACAACAACCTTTATTAGGCACTGAGAGAATAAAAGAAAGAAAGAAAACAAGCATTGGTGGGAAGGGAGTGAATTTAAAAAGAGAATCTGGGGAAATTTAGGGGGTGCCTGTTGTCAGGGGTGCAATTATTAAGATAGCAGCACCAAAATTTCAGAGTATCTTCGTGAGACCCTACTGATGATACCACTCAGATTTGGTGAAGTCTGGTTCAGGGGGTCCAAAGTTATGGACCCTCAAAGGTGTAGCCCCCATCTCCTATTAGCTCCCATTGGAAACAATGGGGGATGGGGGCACTCCCTTTGGGAGTCCATAACTTTGGACTCCCTAAACCAAACCTCACCAAACCTGGGTAATATCATCAGGAGAGTCTCCCAAAAGAACCCTGAAATTTTGGTGCTGCTAGCCTAAAATCTGCGCCCCCTGCAGGGCAAAAACGGAAAAACACTGAAAATACAAAATCCCTCACAAACCTGCAATTTTGTCGCCCACCACAAGGTGGCGCCCAGGGCAGCTGCCCACTTTGCCCAATGGGAGGTACGCCTCTGTTCAGCACAGCATGACTTTGATTTGAGACGTGATGGAGAGATTATTTTGTTTATACTTCATTTCCCCCCCACCCACCCAGTCTTCCCTCCTCCATTTGATCTTCACAACGATCCTGCAAAGTAGGCTAGGCTGAGCATGTCACCCAGGAAGGTTCTATGGCAGAGTGGTGATCTGAACCCGGGTCTCCCATTGAGTAATTCAACACTACATCATGATGACCCTTGTCAAAAAAATCATAACAAATTCTCCCTGTCTACCTGGCTTTCCTCAGATGCAGATTAACACTTAACAGTCACTCGAAGAAGAAGAAGAAGAAGAAGAAGAAGAAGAAGAAGAAGAAGAAGAAGAAGAAGAAGAAGAAGAAGAAGAAGAAGAAGAAGAAGAAGAAGAAGAAGAAGAAGAAGAAGAAGAAGAAGAAGAAGAGTTGGATTTATATTCCACCTTTCTCTCCTGTAAGGAGACTCAAAGGGGCCTAGAGCTCCGCCACTTCCTTTCCCCACAACAAAGACACCCAGCATAGGGTAGGTGGTGGCTGAAAGAGCTCCGAAAACCTATCACTAGCCCAAGGTCACCCAGCTGATGCACGTTGGAGTGCACAGACTAATCTGAATTCCCCAGATAAGCCTCCACAACTCAAGCGGCAGAACGGGGAATCAAACCCAGTTCATCCAGATTTGAATGCACCTGCTCTTAACCACTATGCCACTGCTGCTCTGTGGGGGTGCAACTTGGGGAGAGCTGAAAAATACACATACTGGGAAAGGGTTTAAACACCTTGCTCCTCACTGACTATTAGGAATGACCAACAACCCGAGAAAAGATCTACAACTCCATTTTTTAGATGTATGGGTGAAACTTACCAGTAATAGATCACTGGCAGTATCACTCTTTCACAAACCAACTAATAGGAATTCTTACCTTCGTTGTGGTTCTTTTTACCCCCATCAAAATAAGGACAATATCCCATTTGGGATTTCATTCCCATCAAAATAAGGACAATATCCCATTTGGGATTTCAATCCCATCAAAATAAGGACAATATCTCATTTGGGATTTCATTCCCATCAAAATAAGGACAATATCCCATTTGGGATTTTCTCAGAGCTAAAAGGAATTCTTTGCAGCACAGAGACTATAAAAATCTGCTCACAGAATAGAAGTTCAATTGTCGAATTGGGGGTATACCTGGAGAATGGTTAAGGAAAAGGGCAGATAATATACATTAAGCATACTTATTAACTACCTGAGAATTGCATTACACAGAATAGGATCACTGCGTCTTTGGATCACTGGGTCTTTCTATTGTTAGTGATAGGATAAAACACACTATAAACTGGTAGTGGTCCATCACTTAAGAATTATCTGGCTGCCACACACCACCTACCAGGATTAAGACAGACCAAATCAATTGGAAATAATATTATTCAGGCAGACATCAGAAAAATAATTCCCAAGAATTCCCTTTGATAAATGATAAATGAGGATCTAGCTATGTAACTCAGTTGGGCACGGGGGTAACAGCCGACCTCCAGTTCACTTGTTTAGTTAGGTTATTAATTTCCTATGCATGCCACCCATCCCTCCCCTTCCCCTCCCTTTGCTAGGGTGGGTGGGCCATGTCCAGATGCCGGGTCCCCTCCCTCCCCTCCCTTCTTCGTATCAGACTGAAATGTGATACATAGGATCCCTTCAACCTAGGGCAGTGGTGGCAAACCTTTGGCACTCCAGATGTTATGGACTACAATTCCCATCAACCTAACATTTATTTCCTGTTTTGGCCTATTGGCCATGCTGGAAGGAGCTGATGGGAATTGTAGTCCATGTTCACCACCACGGACTTAGGGGTATAAGCCTGAAGCATTTCATCCCAACTGGTTGCAAACCAGTATATGAAGAAATGCATTTTCCTCTCAGCACTAAGTCCAAATAAGTATAATAAACAGGAATGGGGGAAAAATAAACCACAAGAACAGGATGTTGATTATGAAAAAGGCTGAAGAACACCCCGAACTAAAAATGGCCCAAAATGAAATTCCTTCAACACACAGACTGTGTTTACAATCCTCACAGCAAGGAGTCCATGTTG
Source organism: Sphaerodactylus townsendi (assembly GCF_021028975.2). Lineage (NCBI taxonomy): Eukaryota > Metazoa > Chordata > Lepidosauria > Squamata > Sphaerodactylidae > Sphaerodactylus > Sphaerodactylus townsendi. The sequence continues at coordinate 185,058,686 of NC_059425.1, forward strand.
TATATTCTGCTCATGAGTCTACAACAGCTGTAACTCTGGTTGCAGCCACATAATCTCATTCTCAGCATTAAGACAAATCACTCCATGCCATGTGATTACACAGTTCTTTTTTAAAAAAAGGAAACGGCATCTTTAAAGTCTTTTTCTGCCAGTTTATCTTTAACTGTATCTTAGTAGGGTTGGTAAATGGAAAAAAAATTCGGCCCTTGTTTGGATTCGGGTCCATTTTGGGTGTATGGGGTCAGATCCCCCCCATATCCGAGTCTGCCGAATTTACACCCAAATTTACAGTGACATCCGAGATTCTCAGATGTGTTTTTATTTTTATTTTTGCTGTTTTTTCATGTTTTGGCCTGCAGGGGGCGCACCTTTAAACTTATCGGCAGCAAAATTTCAGGGTATCATCAGGAGTCTGTCCTGATGATACCCCCTAAGTTTAGTACAGTTTGGTTTAGGGGTCCAAAGTTATGGACCCCCAAAAGGGGTGCCCCTATCCCCCATTCTTTCCAATGGGAGCTAAGGAGATGGGGGCTACCCTTTTGAGAGTCCATAACTTTGGCCTCCCTGAACTAAACTGCACCAAACATGGGGGGTATCATCAGGACAGCCTCCTGATGATACCTTGAAATTTTGGTACCGATATGTTTAAAAATGCGCCCCCTGCAGGCACCCCCAGTAATATGCCCAAGATTCTTTGTTCTGCAGTGACTTAGCTGCATTGCTGTCAATGGGGAATTTCTGATAGAGGGCTGTGGAGTGCACATTTCTCATGGTAAACCCACAAAACTTTCAGGGTATCTTCAGGAGAGTCTCTGTATGACACCATCCAGGTTTGGGGAACTTTGCTTGAGGGGGCAGTGGGAGATGGGCCCTACCCTTTTGGGGTCCCATAGAATTGAACCAGCATGGTGTAGAAAAAGCCAGATGGACTCTAATCTGGAGAACCAGGTTGGATTCCCCACACCTCCCCATGAAGCCTGCTGGGTGTCCTTGGGCCAGTCCCAATTATCTCAGAACTCTGTCAGACCCACTTATCCCATATAACTCACAGTGTCTCTTGTGGGGAGGAGAAGATGAGTTTTTAAGCTTTGAGTCTCTTTGAAAGGTAGAGAAAAGCAAGGTATAAATCCAAACTCCTCCTCTTCTTTTTCTAGCAACCAGAATGCATTGCTTTTACTCCAGCAGCTTTGGCAGTGGTGTAATAGTTAAGAGCAGGAGTACTCTAATCAGGAGGAACCGGATTCGATTCCCCGCTCTGCCGCTTGAGCTGTGAAGGCTTATCTGGGGAATTCAGATTAGCCTGTGCACTTCAATACATGCCAGCTGGGTGACCTTGGGCTAGTCACCAGTTCCTTTGAGCTCTCTCAGCCCCACCTACCTCACAGGGTGTTTGTTGTGAGGGGGGAGGGAAAGGAGTTTGTAAGCCCCTTTGAGTCTCCTTACAGGAGAGAAAGGGGGATATAAATCCAATTCTTCTTCTTTGCGTCCAGATGTTCAGATGCTTTTCTGGTGAATAATCACAGGACACCTCTTCGGAATTAAATGGGCCGCATCCCTCTTTATTGTTACAACATCCTTAAGGCAGAAGCTGGGCCATCAAGGGGAGCACATCTGATCAGCAGCCGGTGAGCACCCCTGGCTGACCCTGGCAACTATCATGACCAAGCCTGTCAGTGCCCAGATGTCTTGCTGTGTAAGAATTGCAAATGTTTCCTGCAAATGCTTTCCTGTTTCCCTCTCCCCTCCCTGGCAATTCCCTGGCGACAGCTCTCCTGCAAGAAGGTGCAAACGTTCCCAGGTTCCTTGAAGCTCTGTAGTGCAAATGTTATACAATTTGTGAAGCACATTTGGCGTGGGTCAAATGGGGGGGGTTGTTGAAGGATATAATCTCTGGATCTAAGCGGGAGAGCTTAGATTCAACTTTCTTTGTTACTCTACGCGTTGTAGAAATAAACTGCTTTAGGACTTTCCTCTGTTATTTCCACGTTCGAGAGCCTGACAGCAACAACACCAATCCCTATTGGGGCAGTGTATGTAAGAGTTTATAGTAGCCTCAAGCACTACCAGTTGGGGCGTTGCCTGGAGGTGAGGGATGGGATGTACCCAAATACCCCAAAGCCTCAACACCGCCTGACTAACTGCGCCCCTTTCGTGCCTAAATCCTGAACAGGTAACTGGGCCCCATTCAGTTTTGCTCCAGGCGTCAAAAGCGGCTGAAGCAACCGCGTGCTGCCTAATATATAGGGAGAGTACTCCACCCTTTTCCATCTCGTGCACATCACGCCCAGACAGCCCATGGCATGCATGCTCACAGCTCCGGAGCTCACCATTTGCCCTGCCCCCTGTCGCAATTATGTCCTAGTTGAGTCTAGTGCTGTTATTTGTATTACGTCTGAACACTTGGTTCAGAATGCTGTGGCTCTTTTCTTCTTCTATCTGTATGTAGGAGGTTAAGAGCTCGTGTATCTGATCTGGAGGAACCGGGTTTGATTCCCCGCTCTGCCACCTGAGCTGTGGAGGCTTATCTGGGGAATTCAGATTAGCCTGTGCACTCCCACACACACCAGCTGGGTTACCTTGGGCTAGTCACAGCTTCTCAGAGCTCTCTCAGCCCCACCTACCTCACAGGGTGTTTGTTGTGAGGGGGGAAGGGCAAGGAGATTGTAAGCCCCTTTGAGTCTCCTACAGGAGAGAAAGGGGGGATATAAATCCAAACTCTTCTTCTCTTCTTCTTCTACTGTGGTGAGGTGAACTTCACCTGTTGAAATTGACAGATGAATAGTTCAATAGCAGGAGGGTCACATCAAAATATGGGAGAATGAAGGCTTGCTTGTAAACAGATTTGTTATCGGCCGAAGTTTGCATAACACTTTCTTGTAGAAACATTAATTTATTCCACCACGTTTCAGCAAAGCCTCGCTGAAAAATTCCCATGTTCTTCCTAAGACGTGCTCAATGAATGCTATTGCTGTTCCCACACCGAGGAACTTATTATGAAGAAATGTAGTCTGCTCTTGAATAATGACTACAGAATAATAACACAGCCTTCGGGTGATAGGCCAATGAGATTTTAAAGCCATATATATTATGTGTGCTCTGATTTTTCAACACCGCAATTGCTTTGAGTAATAAGTGGGTGAATTCTTAGGCCCGCTGAGTCCATGATTGTGTGGAAGATGCAGACACAATTTTCATATGAGAGAAACAATATATATGTTTGGCTAATATATTTATTTGGCTCTTGTTTGACAAAACAATGTAAAACAGCCCGGAAGCCACACAACACCCCAATGTAAAACTCTTTAGTATTCTTTGAAATGTTCACCTGGCTGCCAATATTTTTTTTGAAAAAAATTAAGCTCAAAACGAGTTACCATCCTCTACACCAGTGGTTCTCAACCTTCCTAATGCCGCGGCCCTTTAATACAGTTCCTCATATTGTGGTGACCCCCAACCCTAACATTTATCCATTTTACAGATGGAGAACACTGATGCAGAGAGTTGCGCCCCACAGGTTGAGAACCATTGCTCTATCGAGTCTTCTTTGGTGGTCCCCTTTCCATGTATCGACTTAACAGCAACTGCCACCCTTCCCCCATCCCCCGGCACCTCCTTAGTAAAATGGTGTGCCCAAGCTGGGGAAGGACTATGTGCTACAGAGAACTGTTACCAGCATCCAATATCAAAAAGTAGTTATTAAAAAGAAAATGTTTACAAGCATACTTTTAGCACATAACCAGATTGAGCAAGGGATTCAAATGGAATGAGGAATAACCACAATTCCTCTGTCTTTTACTCTGTATGTACCCTATCAGTTGTTAGAATAGGGCAGGCCCTTAAGGAGCAGCAGTGGCATAGGAGGTTAAGAGTTTGTGTATCTAATCTGGAGGCTTATCTGGGGAATTCAGATTAGCCTGTACACTCCCACATATGCCAGCTGGGTGACCTTGGGCTAGTCACAGCTTCTTGGAGCTCTCTCAGCCCCACCTCCCTCACAGGGTGTTTGTTGTGAGCGGGGAAGGGCAAGGAGATTGTAAGCCCCTTTGAGTCTCCTATAGGAGAGAAAGGGGGATATAAATCCAAACTCTTCTTCTTCTTCTTCTTCTTCTTCTTCTTCTTCTTCTTCTTCTTCTTCTTCTTCTTCTTCTTCTTCTTCTTCTTCTTCTTCTTCTTCTTCTTCTTCTCCTTCTCCTTCTCCTTCTCCTTCTCCTTCTCCTCCTCCTCCTCCTCCTCCTCCTCCTCCTCCTCCTCCTCCTCCTCCTCCTCTTAAGCTTAGGATGTTTCAGCCGATTCTACCGAATCCTACCGATTCTCAGTTACTTGGAAGATGTACTTCAGCTTCTTGGGCAAGCACATGGTAAAAAAAAAAAAGCTTCTAGCTTATAAGTGATTGGAGTTGGTTGTATTGACTCCAGTTCTGGATTAGTTGCAGCGTTCTAAAACACAGATGTATTTACAGTGGTACCTCGGTTTTTGTTGATAATTCGTCCGAATAGAATCAACGAAAACCGAAACAGACGAAAACTGAGGCAAACTTTTCCATAGGAATCAATGTCAATCCAATTAATTCGTTCTGACACTCTAAAAAAACATGCCAAAAACACGGTTTTGGTGAATAAACATAGTGTTTAATACTGGAAACAATAGCAAACTGTAATATTAAGTGGATATTCATTACTACTGTGCATAATTAATGATCATTTGAACATTTCCCTTGCCTTTACAAACTGCAAAAAATAAATCCTTGCCTTTACAAACTGCAGAAACATTCCTTTGCAAAGTGCAAAAAATAAACTGCAGAAATGTTCCTTTACAAACTGCAAAAATAAATCCGTGCCTTTACAAAGTGCAAAAAAAGTTCCTTTGCAAACTGCAGAAACATTCCATTACAAAGTGCAAAAAATCCTTGCCTTTACAAACTGCAGAAACATTCCTTTGCAAAGTGCAAAAAATAAATCACTTGCCCTAAGAACTCCACAACAGCTCCTTGCTTTTACAAACTGCAGAAATGTTCCTTTACAAACTGCAAAAATCACTTGCCTTAAGAACTCCACAACAACTCCTTGCCTTTACAAACTGCAAAAAATAAATCACTTGCCTTAAAAACTCCACAACAAACTTGAAAATGTAAGGCTCTGGATGATCACACTGTCAACAAACAAGCTCTGGATGCTCACACAATGAGACACTGAGCAGAAAATCACAGGCAGGAAATGGCTGAGGAAAACACACGAGATGAAAACCGAGGCAATAGACGAAAACCGAGGCAAATTTTTCTGGGAGAAAGTCGACGAAAACCGAAACCGATGAAGTCAACGAAAACTGAGGTACCACTGTACTTATTTACCTGTGTCATTGATACCATGCCTTTCCTTTCCAGTAGGAACCCAAAGGGGCTTACATAATCTTTCTAAACGTGTGTTCCCTATTCCCAAGCAATATGCATAACAGCTAGAAATGCCTTTCCTCCAGCTTCAGCTAATGCCATCTGGATAACAAAAGCCCAGCTCTGGAAAAGACACACCTGTTCTCTAGGCCACAAAGGATAAGGAATGCCACCCAACCTTAACTCAACCAGCTCTCCTGAATCCTTTCTTCCCTAGATGATCCTATCACAACCTTCCTATCCAACTACCAGAGGACCATAAAACCTTGCTCTGAACTGGAACACCCATAGCTGTAAATTCATTCATATAATCTAAAATATAATAAAAAAACTGGACTAGCCCTGACTCTGACTCATCTGAGCCATTGTCCACTGTATTGTTCTCTCCTGAGAACAGGAATTCCACTTTGTCAAGAAAGACTGCCCCTCTTAGCATCACCAGAGGGTCAAATTTTCCTAGCCTGCTCAAACAAAGGTCCCTTGCCCAGTGTTCTCGGGACTACCTTTAGTTCAGTTCAGTTTCAATGTGCCCAACATCGTCCCTCCTTCTCTGCATCCGACACAAGCATTCTGCCTCCTTGGAATTTCCTCTTTTAGATTAGGTAATTATCACCCTTCCCACAATGATCTCTCCAATTCCAAACCTTTCTTTAACCGCAATCTAAATCCTTGACTTTTTGAATCTCTATGTATGTGTGTGAGTGTGTAACATTCATTATTTAATTCTTCAATGAAACTTCTGCAAAGTCTGGTTTCCTGCAGATTTCTAAAGGATAAAAACCCTGGTTTAAATCAGTAGAGGTTTTGTAGCCCATTCTCTTGCATTGTAAACTCAGTCCCTGCTAGTTCTCCAACCTAAAACAGGACATACCCCTCTAATTTGGGCAACAATGGCCACCATTTTGCAGCAGCCATTTTGGGGGTTACACCCACCATGGTGTGTCAGAATTCCAAGTGTCCCCAGGCTTAAAAAGTTTGCAGATCCTTGTCATGGTTAGTAGAGTCTTGAACTGAGCAATTATTGTTGTTTATTCAGCCAGTGTACAGAAATAGTTAGTGGGCTAGAAATAGAAGTCTTCAGCATAACCACATATAATATGAAAAAGGAGTTCCCCTCTTCCCCTAGTAGGGTTGTTGTTGTTGTTGTTGTTGTTGTTGTTGTTGTTGTTATTTATTCAATTTGATAAACCGCCCTACCCCCGGAGGGCTCAGGGCCGTGTACAACAACAAATAACAACACTATAAAACAAATCCAATAGCCCCAATTAAAATAATACAAAACCTTAAAACTATAGCAGCAGTAACCTTCAATAAGTGATTAATAGTAAGAGACGTCTGGTATCAGACCCCAGTAATCAAACCCTGGGAGGGAGCGGGTTGGCAGATGGTCAAATATATAGCCAGTGCACAGGGCAGCAAAAGGGGGGCGGACTCAGCGGCTGCCCCCCCAAAAGCCCGGTGAAACAACACAGTTTTGCAGGCCCTGCAGAACTCTCCAAGGTCCCGCAGGGCCCTAACTGCTGGGGGAAGAGCGTTCCACCAGGCAGAGGCCAGGGCAGTAAATGCCCTGGCCTTCGTGGAGGCCAGCTGCATCATGGAGGGACCGGGGACCACCAGCAGATTCACCTCCGCTGAGCAGAGGGTGCGACTCGGGACATATGGGGTGAGACGGTCCCGTAGGTATGAGGGCCCCAGGCCGTAAAGGGCCTTAAAGGTCAAACCAACACCTTGAAGACAATCCAGAATTCCACTGGGAGCCAATGCAGGTGGCACAACATGGGGGTGATATGGTCTCTGACTGAGACCCCTGTGAGAAGACGAGCCGCCGCGTTTTGGACCAGCTTCAGTTTCCAGATCAGCCGCATGGAAAGGCCCGCGTAGAGTGAATTACAATAATCCAGCCTGGAGGTGACCGTTGCATGGATCGCCGTGGCCAGATCGGTCTGGGAGAGGTAGGGGGCCAGTCGCCGGGCTTGGCGGAGATGGAAAAAAGCAGTTGCCAGTTCTGGGTTGGGAGATACCTGAAGATTTTGGGAGTGGAGACTGGGGGAGATGAGGAAGTGAGGTAATTCAATGGGGTATAATGCCATAGAGTCCAGTTTGCAAAGTGGCCATTTTCTCCAAGTTAACTGATCTCTGTTGCCTGGAACTCAGTTGTAATAACAGGAGGTTGATAACACTATGCTCTGGCCCAGGGGTCTGCAACCTGTGACTCTCCAGATTGGCCATGCTGGCAGGAGCTGATGGGATTTGTAGTCCATGAACATCTGGAGAGCCGCAGGTTGCAGACCCCTGCTCTGGCCACTCCTTACACTGTCTCCACCACACATACTTGGTCCTCCATCACATACTTCTCACTATCTTCTCTCTTCTTCTCACAGCCTCTCTCCTTGATGCCACATTTTTCTCTTACCACCTGGTCACTCCATCTTTAAAAAAAATTGTTTATTGGAGTTTTGAAAAACCCAACAATAATCAACACAACAGCCTCCAGTTTGCCATTTAACACCTGTGATGGTTCAGGCAGGAATAAAAGGACAAATGCTTTAAAGCATCTGACCTTGGAGTCTCACCTTAGAGAGAACAGCCAAACAGGTGCTGTGATGTACACTAAAATGACAGCTGAAACACAATTAACCACGAAGTGGTCTGTCTGCCGTTCTGAGGGCTCCAGACCTTTGTGTCTGTATTGCTCTCAAAGTCCTTTGAAGTCCAAAGAGTCACCAGACGTACACCTCCTAGAAATTATGTCCCTTGGTTGCTTATGTAACCCCTATGTTCAGAATGGGTTGACCCAGAAAGGGGGTGGAGACTCAAAGCAGCAGAAGGCTGGTGAAGTTGGAGGAAGCTCTGAGGCTACCAGGCTGGGACCTTGATTTAATTCTTTATAAGCTCTTAACACCTTGTTTAAGGTAACTGCAAAGATTGTTGGGACTAGTGGGAAGGGAGTTGTTTATTTTTGCTATATTTGTAAATGTTAGAATTTATTGTTTCAGGGCTTGCTATGTATGTAATTGATGGGAGTTCGTTTGGGGACCTTCATCATCTTGGATCCCATTCACCAAGCCTCTGAAGTCTTCATAAGCCAACCACCAGCAGGAAGAATTGGACTTGGCATTTATCAGTAGGTTGTCAAGATAAGGACTTGAAATGCAACCTAGAAGGACTGTAAATTGTTAATGTCAAATGTTAATGTTAAAAGTGTTATTTGTTAAGGAAGTAAACCATTTTGTTTTAAAATTTAGTTCTTTGCAACTCCTTCCAAGTTCTTCCCCACAGAACCCACGGTTAGAGGTTACACTTACCTGTGTAAGAACATACTGTTTTGGGGGGCTGCTTTTACAGACATCCATGGACTCTTAACAGTACACGGGGAAGATATTGCTAGAATATAAACACTGACCAATGGGAGTGGTTTCCTCAGCCACCAAAAGGAATCACTTTGAGGCACGCTTGTCCAAATGAGTGCATTCACTGACCCTCAAGCATCTCCCCATCTGCTTCACTGCCAAACATCTGGAACAGAAGAGCTTGGCTCCTGTTTTGATTAAGCATTTGATAATCTTTCAAGACATCTCCAGGATACAGCAGAGACTTTCAAGAAGAACAAAATGAATCAGAGGAAATATCTGCTGTTCCTTCAGGGTGTGTAAATATACACGGGAAAACATTTTATAAACAATCGTTTATGCTCCGTAGAAAATGGTTCCTTTTGCCATCACACTGCACACGCTTATTTTTCTTCCCATTCATAATACATTGAAATGTACCACTGGTTCGCACCTTGGAGACCGCTGCCTCCTTTCCGCTCCATCACAACCTTTTTAAGATCGCTGTAAGGAAACCTCTTGGCTGAACCATCTGTTCACCGAGAAAAAGCTAGCGTGGAGAAAGAGTGTCAGGTAAAGAGGCTTTGAGTGTTTCGCTTCGCTGTTTTGGCCTCCAAATCCTCCCCTTGAGTTTGCTTCTCTTCTCTGCACAAATCAAAAGCAAGGCTCATTTTCAGGCAGGTTTTTTTTTATCCAGAGATGAAGTTTTTCTATGCACATTTTTCACTGTGCATATTTATCCACATCATCTATTTATTTCCTTTACATGCCACTACTTCATTCTCTTCTATTTTATTCTTACAACAACCCTGTAAAGTGGGTTAGACTCGGGCCATTTCCGCACGGCCACGATTGGGGTTGGGTCGGCGTACACGACGCCGACCCAACCCCCCTGGGACCGTTCGCACGAACAGTCCCAGAAACAACCGGGAAGATGGCTCCGCGGAGCACCATCGCTCGATCGACCTACCGTCACTGCGACTGAGTCGGTAGCGTGGCGAACCTGGGGACATGCCCCCACCCCTTGCGCGACTGCTCGGTGTGGCGGGGCGAGGGCATGTCCCCAAACCTCAGCGGCGATGCTGGACTCTGCCCGACGGTAGGTCAACAGTTAAAAAGGGGGAGGGCGCCTTCGAGTGGCTCGAAGCTGCCATTTTCCATAAACCTCGCTGGGGAAGCGAGGTCGGAAAACGGCGGCTTTGCGCCGCTTGGGAGGCGCGGCTGCACAGCAGCTGCGCCCCCTGTGCGAACAGCTCCCTGGGGACGGCGTTTTTGCCATCCCCAGGGCGCTGTTAATGGCCCGTGCAGAAAGGGCCTCTGTGTGACTGGCTCAATTCTGCAAGCTTCAGTGGCAAAGTGGGGGTTTGAATCTTCGTCTCCTAGACCCTACTCTGACTCTCTATTCTCTTATGATTTGCATGTAAGTATTTTATATTACATATAAGCTCTTCCTGCACAAACCTTTTAAAATGTTTTGTGGCGAGAAATAAAATGTTTCCTCTATGGAGATCCGCAGTGATTTTACCCCCCAAACGTTCTATTTCCAGTCTCAACATGTCTTAAATGAGTCCCCTTTTAATATGATTCTCTGGCTGAAACATTTTGAAAACATCTCCAGTTGCCGTGTGATCTATTTACTATGTTTCCCGTGTTTCTCTGATTCCCTGAATTTCTTCCTCAGCCCCATTTCCTGAGCTCACTCTGTTCCCTTCACCTGTTTATTTGCAGCATTTCCCTGTTTGTTCTTTTATTGTATGTGTGTATGTGTGTGTGTGGGGGGGGGCAATCTTTGAAGCATCGAGTACACGAGGAGGATAGAATGCAGCACGAGGCTGCAAAGCATTGAATTCAACACAGAACATAAAAAAGGGGGGGTGGCATCATGCAATGGCAGCCAGGAATTGTTTTGCATGGGTTAGTGCAGACATACATTATTGTAAAAAGAGGAGGGGGATCGAACATTTCAGAACTGTTTTAGGGGATTTGTGTGGAAAGGGCCATAGATTACACATGTACACAATATATCATACCTTAATGTTATGATAAATGACCTGGAAGTAGGGGTGGGTAGCGTGGCGGCCAAGTTTGCAGATGATACCACATTATGTAGGGTGGTGAGAACCGCAAAGGATGGCGAAGAGCTCCAAGCGGACCTTGATAAATTAGGGGAGTGGGCTCAGAAATGGCAAATGCAGTTCAACGTAGCAAAATGCAAAGTGATGCACATAGGGGCAAAAAATCCAAACTTCACATACACGCTACAGGGGTCAGTGCTATCAGTCACAGACCAGGAAAGGGATTTGGGCGTCTTAGTTGATAGTTCCATGGGAATGTCAACTCAATGCATGGCAGCTGTGAAAAAGGCAAACTCTATGTTTGGGATAATTAGGAAAGGAATTGAGAATAAAACTGCAAAGATTGTCATGCCCTTATATAAAGCCGTGGTGCGACCGCACTTGGAGTACTGTGTTCAGTTCTGGTCGCCACATCTCAAAAAGGATATTGAAGAGATAGAAAAAGTGCAGAGAAGGGCAACAAGGATGATTGAGGGACTGGAGCACCTTCCTTATGAGGAGAGGCTGCAGCGTTTGGGACTCTTTAGCTTGGAGAGGAGACGTCTGAGGGGAGATATGATTGAAGTCTATAAAATTATGCATGGGGTAGAAAATGTTGACAGAGAGAAATTGTTCTCTCTTTCTCACAATACTAGAACCAGGGGGCATACACTGAAAATGCTGGGGGGAAGAATTAGGACTAATAAAAGGAAACACTTCTTCACGCAACGTGTGATTGGTGTTTGGAATATGCTGCCACAGGAGGTGGTGATGGCCACTCACCTGGATAGCTTTCAAAGGGGACTGGACAGATTTATGGAGGAGAAGTCGATTTACGGCTACCAATCTTGATCCTCCTTGATCTGAGATTGCAAATGCCTTAGCAGACCAGGTGATCGGGAGCAACAGCCGCAGAAGGCCATTGAGTTCACCTCCTGCATGTGAGCTCCCAAAGGCACCTGGTGGGCCACTGTGAGTAGCAGAGAGCTGGACTAGATGGACTCTGGTCTGATCCAGCTGGCTTGTTCTTATGTTCTTAATGTTAGGTCTCAGTCCTTAAGCCAATAAACAGATTAATCAGGAACATTTATTGACAGCAGTAAGGCAGTATTCTCTAGCTTGAGGAAGCCAGTTCTAGCGATCTGGCTTCCCCTGGGCCATTTTATCCCTGATTTAGTCTCCCTCCTGTTTGCCCAGCAAAAGGGGGAAAAGGGTTGTTTAGGAGCCTAGGCATCTCAAGGGCACGAAAGGGAGAGAAATATGCCACCTGCAAAACCTCCCCCTTATGGTGCAGTGGACATACCCTGTTGCCTGAGGTCAGGATGTTTATCAGGGTCTCGCTTAGTTATCTCCCTGTGATCAAGCAATACACATCAAAAGGAAACCAGAAGAAAGCAAGAGACAGGACCCCCCCCCCCAATCAGTTAGCTAGCACATCATTCAGGGCACAGGTGTCAAACTCGTGGCCCTGCAGATGTTATGGACTACAGTTACCATCATCCCCTGCCAGCGTGATGCTGGCAGGGGATTATGGGAACTGTAGTCCATAACACCTGGAGGGCCATGAGTTTGACACCTATGATTCAGGGGAACAAAAGTCATGTAATTCCACCACCAACAGTGTCCTTTTACCTGCCACATTTTGATTCTGCCTATGCCAAGCTCATGGTATCTTAGGTAGAGTCCATGGCTCATAGAGCATCTGCTTTATTTTCAGAAGGCCCCAGGTTCAATCCCTAGCATCTCCACTTAATAAAATTATGAATTAAAACTTTTGTATTCATCTTCTTCATCCAACTATCAAAACAAGGTTGAAAGAGAGACACGTGTACATAAAATATATAAAACATATAAACACAGTTGGCAGAAGACGATGATATGGAGAGATTGGCAGCCTTCAAGCAGCAGTCTGACAAACACTTGTTTGTCTCTAGGCTGATCTTGCATTTAGCAGAGGATTGGACTAGGCTTGGTCAATAACTTAGAAATTCGGTAAAATTTGAATTCAGATATATTTGAGCATAAAATTATCTGTATGCCCAAATAAGACAAATAACATGCTTGGATTTACCGAATATTCAGATATACCCGAAAAATTCGGGTCTGTCTGATTTTTTTTTTGTATTTTTGGAGTTTTTCGCGTTTTGGCCAGCAGGGAGTGCATTTGTACAGCTAGTGGCACCAAAATTTCAGGGTCTCATCCGGAGACTGTCCTAATGATACCACCTGAGTTTGGGAAGCAGAGGCAAGTAATGGCGAATCAGCTCTGCCCTGACCTAGATGGCTCAGGCTAGCCTGCTCTGGTCAAATCTCAAAAATTAAGCAGGGTTGGTCTTGGTTAGTGCTAGGATGGGAGACCACCAAGGAAGTCCATGGTTGCTATGCAGAGTCAGGCAATGGCATGCCTCATCTGAACATCTGAACATCTCTTGCCTTGAAAGAAGAAGAAGAAGAGTTTGGATTTATATCCCCCCTTTCTCTCCTGTAAGGAGACTCAAAGGGGCTCACAATCTTCTTGTCCTTTCCCCCCCCCTCACAACAAACGCCCTGTGAGGTAGGTGGGGCTGAGAGAGCTCTGAAAAGCTGTGACTAGCCCAAGGTCACCCAGATGGCATGTGTTGGAGTGCACAGGCTAATCTGAATTCCCCAGATAAGCCTCCACAGCTTAAGCAGCAGAGCGGGGAATCAAACCCAGTTCCTCCAGATTAGAGTGCACCTGCTCTTAACCACTACCCCACTGCTGCTCCTATAAAGTTGCCATAACTCAGCTGTGACTTGATAGGAGTTTCCATCACCATCAATAATTTTTTGCTCTGATCTGAATGGCCTGGACTAATCTGATCTTGTCAGATTTCAGAAGTTAAGATGGGTCATGCCTAATTAGTACTTGGGTGACCATCCAAGAAGTCTAGGTTGTTTTGCAGAGGCGGGAAATGGTAAACCACCTCTGCCCAAACCTTGGTGGCCCAGCCTAGCCTGAGCTCATCAGATGGCACGACTCCTTTGTCAGTCCCTTTGAAAAAAAAATCCCACATAGTTGCCATAAGCCAGCTGGGACTGACTTATGGACTCTACCACCATAAAACGAAGAGAGGGAACAGCGGCTAAGGATCTCTAAAGGGAGAATCATTGCTGTAACAACCTCTGGGGCAATCACCATGAATCACTTTAAGAATTTCCAGGTAGGGGAGAATGTTACAGCATGAGTACTGGAGACACAGAGAAACGGCAGCCTCCACAGAGAGCTCAAACAACCCAGTAAAACCTATTCAAATACGGTCTATGCATATGATTTCCATGAACTGAAAATTGCCAAGTTAATCTGCATGTTCGTTCTATCACGGAGCACAGTATTTTTTCTAATGGGATTGAAGAGTTGTTTGGCTCGATCATTTTTTTGAAAGCTGTGTGGTAATTCCATTGTGTATTAACACCGAGAATAACGTGAGCTCCGCAGATAGGAAAGACAGATTAAGTTCTGAGAGGGTTTTTTGGCTTTTGGGAAATGAACAAACAGAAACGAGCAATTACCGAACTGTCGGTTGAGCATTCTGTCTGCACTGCAGCCTGGGAAGAGAGTGGATTCTTCCTGACAGAACTGTACAAAACAGACATGCAAAATATAAGCAAAAGATAGATTACCCAGGAGGAGAGATTGCTTTAGAAAGTTAAACTCCGCAGCACACGCTTGAATATTTTGCTCATGCAGGATGAGTCTCTATTTGGAACGATGCAGGGAATCAGAGGCGTATCTGGGGGGGACAGTGCCCCAGGAGCAACACCTAGTCAAGTGATCCCTCTGCCCCCCCCCAATGATGTTTCCCAGGGGACCCTCTTTTAAGGCAATATATAGATTCAATAACTCTTCCAGGAGCCAGGAAAAGGGAGGAAGGGGGAAAGAATGGAAAAGAACGAGGGGAAAGAGAAGAGAAGAGATTAGAGTGCACCTGCTCTTAACCACTGCACCACGCTGGCTTTCACTCACCTTTGAATCTCTTAAGTAAGGAGCAGCAGTGGCGTAGGAGGTTAAGAGCTCATGCATCTAATCTGGAGGAACCGGGTTTGATTCCCAGCTCTGCCGCCTGAGCTGTGGAGGCTTCTCTGGGGAATTCAGATTAGCCTGTGCACTCCCACACATGCCGGCTCGGTGACCTTGGGCTAGTCACAGCTTCTCAGAGCTCTCTCAGCCCCACTGTCTCAGCCCCACCCACCTCACAGGGCGTTTGTTGTGAGGGGAGAAGGGCAAGGAGCTTGTAAGCCCCTTTGAGTCTCCTGCAGGAGAGAAAGGGGAGATATAAATCCAAACTCTTCTTCTTCTTAGGTTGCTAGCTCTAGATTGGGAAATACCTAGAAATTTTGGAGGTGGAGCTTGAGGAGGGTGGGGTTTGGGGAGGGGAGAGACTTCAGATAAGTATGATGCTATACCAGGGGTCTGCAACCTGCGGCTCTCCAGATGTTCATGGACTACAATTCCCAGCAGCCCCCTGCTGGGGGGCTGCTGGGAATTGTAGTCCATTAACATCTGGAGAGCCGCAGGTTGCAGAGCCCTGTGCTATACAGTCTACATTCTGAAATGGCCATTTTCTACTGCAGAAATGATCTCTGACTCCTGGAGATCAATTGAATTGTGGGGGATCTCCAGTCACCACCTGGACATTGGCAACCATAGTCCGGTTTGAGACCCTCCCCCAACAAATTAATCCCCCCCAGTTTACACCAGACCACTCCCTTGTCCTGGAATGTGTTTAGTAGAAAGATGCCTTAAAAATGGAGTCCAATTCTTATGGGAAATAGGTCTTTTTCCTGCTTCCCCCTGGCGTTGTGATACATTCATGCATGTCTGGGGGTTTCTCTAGTTTTTTCTGTGATCCTTCCAGTGGTGGGATTCAAACTTCACCAAACTTCACCAAACTTGGGTGATATCATCAGAACAGTCTCCAGATGATACCCTGAAATGTTGGTGCCACTAGCTTTAAAAATGCGCTCCCTACAGTCTGAAACGTGAAAAAACAACACAAAATACCCAAAAAATCAGACGGACCCGAATTTTTTGGGTATACCCGAATATTCGGGCATATCTGAATATGTTATTTGTCTTATTCGAGCATACAGATAATTTTACGCCTGAATAAATCCAAATTTTACTGAATTTCTAGGGTATTGATCAAGCCTAGTCTGTACTACAAAACAGGCTTAATGAATACTAAGGTCGTCTTACTGTAATCTAACATTTATGCCTTGTTGCATTTTAATATTTATGCTCTTATCCCATCCCTTTAATGTACCCATCCCTTTTTGTGTTCCAAATTTTCTTCTGCCAGTAGATTCTTTTAGATACATATATTTCCAGTTTTAATGTATTTTACCCTTTTAATTGTATCTTATTTACCTTATGCTGGTCTATGCCGATGTATGACTGTCATTTATTACAGTCATAGAATTTCCAGACGAGATGCTGTATATTCTTAATGAGCCCCCTTAATTTTCCCCAGTCAGCTTGTTAAGCGGGAGGGGATAGCAAAAGAATGTGGTCCCCGGTGTAGCCAGAGAGCAGTCACAAGCCATTTCTGCACAGGCACTCTAAAACATTTTGAGGCAGGAAATAAAACATTTCCTCCAAGGAGTTCCACATTTTTTTAAATCAAAAGCATTTTACTTCGGGGCAAACATTTTATTTTCAGCCTCAAAACGTTTTAAATGAATCCCCTTTTAAAATGATTATTTGGCTGAAAAGTTAAGAAAAAATTTCATTTGCCTGTGCTGTCCCTTTAAGATGTTTCTCACGCCTCTCTGCCTTCCCTGCACTTTCTCACTGGTACCATATTGTGAGCTTACTCCACCTGCAGAAGCCCCTTGCCCTGTTTTTAGAGCATTTCTATGATGGGGGCAGGGGGTAAATATTCATACCACTGACTACAGAAGTCTCAGGGAATTGCAGCACAAGTCTGCCAACACACCGGGAAAAAGTAAGGAAAAACAAAAAAAAAAGCTGGCCAGGAATTGTTTCAAAGGGGTGAGTGTGAACAACAATCATCTTATTTTGGGAAATCTAAAATTTTAAAATGTTTTAGGCCGATTCCGCACGGCCATGCTGGGGGTTGGGTCGGAGTACATGATGCTGACCCAACCCCCCCAGGACTGTTCGCATGAACGGTCCCGGTAACAACAGGGAGACAGCACCGTACTGTGCCGTCGCCCGATTGACTTACTTTCCCTGTGACCGTCCAGCGCGTCACCGAGGCCAGGGGACATGCCCCCTGCCCTGCACGACTGCTCCGGAGTCATAGGGCAGGGGGTGTGTGTCCCCAGGCCTCAGCGATGCACCGGTTGGTTGCAGGGAAGGTAAGTCGATTGGGAAAGGGAGAGGGATGGCACCTTCCAGCCGCTGGAAGCTGCCATTTTCCAAAAATGGCGAAAATGGCGGCTTCAGGCCGCTGGGGAGGAGCAAGGGCGGCGCGGCTGTGAAGCAGCTGTGCCCCTCATGTGAACAGATCCCTAGGGACGGCATTTTTGCCATCCCTAGGGCGCTGTAAACGGCCTGTGCGGAAAGGGCCTTAGATTATTTGTGTGGAAACAGCAATTGTTTCAACCTAGTAAAGAGCCAAGGCAAGGATGAAAAGGAACCTTTCAATAGCAAGAAGATGGTCTTTACTCACCAGAGGAGAGCTCTCTATTGTCAAAGCACAAACCCCAATATATTTAAAACTGGAATCTAAATCCAGTTGTATTACTTTCCCTCTGTATTAAGCAGAACCCTGCTTTCCATAAGCTAGCTTTATTCGTCAGCATTCTCCAAACCTTTCCTGACACTGCCTGAAGGCCACGTCAAAACCCTAGGATGCTTGCTTTCTTCAGTCAGCACGCAGCATGAACCCAAAGAAGTCTGCACAGTATAGATCACCCAAACTGACAAAGAGTGCTGGAAGGGGAAGGCATGAGTCCCACAATAGTATATCAATTTGACAAAAAGTCTTCCACAACAAGAAATGCAAAATGATGACCATTCGCAGGAAACCAAGATCTAGAATCCAATTAAATATTTCAGTTAAAGAAAGTAAAGTAACTTGTATTGTATTGCATTGCATTGTATTGTATTGTATTGTATTGCATTGTAAAGTAACTTGTATTGTATTGCATTATTCAATACAATACAACAACCTTTATTAGGCATATTAAAATAGGCTCCAGAGCATTACAGACATTTCTGAAGTACAAATCAAAAGTACATTCAAAACACAGACAGATAAACTGTATCTAGCATTGGACGTTACTTAGAAAATTCTGTCACTTGTAAAAGAAATTTTGCTACTTTTTCCAAGAGCATGGCCTCTGTGTTATTTAACAAAAGCTCCACAACAGAGTTGTCAGAGTCTCTTTCGGATTCGTCTAAGACCCGCCCAGGAGAGAAATTCCTAATACCCACATATCTCGGACAGTCAAGTATAATGTGAGCAAGAGTCTCCACTTGGTTTTTACAGTGTGGACAGACCCGATCCTGGAGAGGGACAGATAGGTAGTGACCCTTTGTAATGGCCGATGGAAAAGTATTGCATCTAGCGTATTGCATTATTCAATTTGTATACCACCCTCCCCCAAAGGGCTCAGGGCGGTGAACAATAGCATAATCGCAAACATCAGTAATCATAACATCAAGCAACAAAACATCAAGAAACATAGCATCAATTAACATAAGGATCAATAAACGCAACATTATAAACATAGCATTATAAACAAGAACATCAATAATCATAACACCACACGCTATAATGCAACAATAATCACAACAACAGCATATATAAGTTGGTTGGTTGGGTTTTGAAACTTTCCTTAAAAGTATCTTTTAAAAATTGGGATTCTGCAGATCTAGTCCATCAAAAGACTGTTCATTGGCAAAGAAAAATATTACATGCTGTTATGAGCTGGAATGGCTTCATACATCCTGTTTATATTTGATTTTAAATATACAAAGCAAATGGTAAAGTAGCAACTGAGGCAAAAGTGTTGTCGCCTTCAATCCAGATGGAATTTCAGCCAAATTACATTGCATTAGGTGTTAGTCCTCCACAGTGGAAAACTGAACAGTGGTGCCTGACAACAAACCACCTTCCAGCAGTTGGGTATCAGAAGTCACAGGTCTGGAAGAAACCAATGAAGGTAACCTGATCTCATCAGAATTCAGAAGCAGGAAACTAACAACTGCTGTAGCTATCAAAGGCCCTTTCCGCACAGGCGGTTAATGGCGCCCTGGGGACGGCAAAAATGCCATCCCCAGGGAGCCATTCGCACAGGGGGCGCAGCTGCTGCATAGCCGCGCCACCCTCGCGCCGCCCGACCGGTGCGAAGCTGGCGTTTCCCAACCTCGCTTAGCAAGCGAGGTTGTTGGGAAATGCCAGCTTGGAGCCGCTGCCGTGCGAATGGCAGCGGCTTCCAGGCGCCTTCCCTCCCCCCCCCCCCGACCAGGCGACTCACCTGTCCTATGGCCCTCCGGTGCGTCGCCGAGGCCTGGGGACACGCCCCCTTTGCCCTGCAACCCTAGAGCGGTCGCGCAGGGCAGGGGGGCGTGTCCCCTGGCCTCAGCAACGTGCTGGAGGGCCGCAGGACGGGTGAGTCGTTCTGACGACGGCGTGGGGAAACGGCCAAAGAAAATAACATTAAGCAGTTTTACAGGTGGTATATAATACCTCTGGCCATTTAAAAAATTAGCAAAACCTGCTCCCCATTATGTTGGAAGTGCGGGAACATAGAAGGAACATATTAAGAAGAAGAAGAGTTTGGATTTATATCCCCCCCTTTCTCTCCTGCAGGAGACTCAAAGGGGCTTACAATCTCCTTGCCCTTCCCCCCTCACAACAAACACCCTGTGAGGTAGGCGGGGCTGAGAAAGCTCCGAAGAGCTATGACTAGCCCAAGGTCACCCAGCTGGCGTGTGTGGGAGTGTACAGGCTAATCTGAATTCCCCAGATAAGCCTCCACAGCTCAAGTGGCAGAGCTGGGAATCCAACCCAGTTCCTCCAGATTAGATACACAAGCTCTTAACCTCCTACGCCACTGCTGCTCCTGCTACTACCATATGTGGTGGATGTGTAAGGTGATAAAAAAATTCTGGAATGAAGTCCAGAATATATTAGAAAAAATATTGGAATACAAATTCAAGAAAGTACCAGAAATGTTCTTATTGTGTATTTGGAGTACAGATGATGAGAAATTACAAGAAAATAGGAAGACACTGTTTTACATGATTACAGCAGCAAGAACAGTCTGGGCTAGAGATCGTTAAACACTCCGATACTTGAAGAATGGATATTAAAAATTCAAGAATTTAAAACAATGGATAGATTGACTGTTCTTCTTAGACATTCAAACCTGGAAACCTTTGAGAAAAATTGGAAAAAAGTTAACGATTATTTTATTCGAATGGATAGCAGAAAATACTCATTGTTAAATATATGTTGAATATCCTGTCCTTTCTTCTTCTTCTTTTTAGATACAATATTAATGAGACGCTCAAGATATTATCTCCATGTACTTATCAGTATGGAAAAGTATGTAAACGTGATAGAAAAGTGTTCCAGCTCGTAAAATAAGTTTGATCATTATCACAGTAATCTAGATGAAAGTCGACTATACAATATGGAACCCAATGGAGCAGCTTAATTTTTGGCTAATTGTCTGTTTAGTTATCTAATGCTGCTGGGGAATATGATATAAACAATCACTTAAGTGTATTTTGGACAGTTAAGTGTAACAGAGATGTTTCTTTTTTTTCTTTCTCCCTCTGTATTTTTGGTCCTTTTTTCCCTCTTTCTCCTATCCTTTTATACATAAGTTTTGAAATGGAATGTACAAAAACGGAAATAAATGCTATTCAAATTTGATAACATCAGATCTAAATATACCAACCTACATTTTTTCTTTCAATCTGGGCTGCCTGATCTGACTAGGTTATCTCTAATGTTAAACAACTCGGACCCCGGTCTTTGTGAAGAGATCGCCAATTTCATTGCGGAGATAGTTGAGAGTTCCCAGTAGAATGTATTTGTTGTGCTCCAGTGGCGTAACTAGGCAAACTGGAGCCCTGGGCAAAACCTGAGTTTGATGCCCCCCCCAGGCGCGTGCCCAATGCAACGCACACACCCCCTTGTAGCTACGCCCAGTGGCATATCTAGGCAAACTGGAGTTTGGCGCCCCCCATGGGCAGCCACCCTCCCCCACTGTGACCAAGCAATGATTTTTTACACCAGGTTGTTTCAAAGTCACCATCACATTATAGAACATGCCCCAAATCACAAATCTGAGCACAGCAATAAGCCATGCCACACAACAGAAATAATTTTTTGAAAACATTTTCAAAATGCTTTCAAAATGTTTTATTACTGCTATGAAAACATTTTATGGTGTTGTATCCAGTACCCCCAATTGTGGGAAACAGCATCACTTTCAATTTTTCAAAGGAGAATCTGGGCTCCCTAGTTTAAACAAGTGATGCTGGAATCCACCCCCAAACAGCATCATTTTCAACGGCACCCCTCACAGGGTTTCCTCAGAAACAACACCCATTGTCACCAACCAAACTTACTCCCAGGTAAAGGATCATGACCAGCCAGCCTAGATGTGTGGGAGGGGTGCCTTTCCATTCCCACCCCCCAAGGAATGCGGGCACACACATCAATTACATCATACAGTATCAGGCTGCGTGTTTGCATAGGCACCGTACTGCTGGCCTCTGCAATTGATTTGCTGCTACTGTTCCTTTCCCATTTCACCACAATAAGCCACAGCAACGCGTGGCCGGGCCCCGCTAGTATTTAATATAAAGAATGAGTCAGAGACATTAGAAGAAAAATTACTCTGCCTGGCTCAAAAAAACAGCAATAAAATCATAACCTTTAATAGAAATAATTAAAAGCACTAAATCTAACAGCCCAAATATCAACAATGAGGTGAAATGAATCCTTGTCCTTCATCAATGACATTTGAATATCAAAATAGCATGCCACTTGTTGCTCTGACGATGGAGATCTGAAGTACTCCAACTGCCACATCTCACCTGGATACCATATCAAGAGATACTGGCCATGCATAAGCACTGACAAATATCAAAAGTTGGAAGTATTCCAATTGCCAGAAGTTCAGCTGGATGCCGCATCAGGAGATAAGCTGGCCACGTGTAAACATCAAATAGTGGTGTTAACTCAGGTTAGGAGTTATTTGGATAGTCAAATGTTATTGATGAAGGACAAGTATTTCATTTCACCTCAGTTGATTTAATTATTAGAGGTCTGCTTGATTCTTACTACTGATTTGCAAGGATTCCACCGAAGGGATATTATTTATAGATAGACTTGTTATCTTTCATGTATATTTTGGGATCCCTTTTCTGTTTGTCAGTCAGCATGGTGTAGTGGTGAAGAGCAAATGCACTCTAATCTGGAGAACCGGGTTTGATTCCCCACTTTGCCACTTGAGCTGTGGGGAACCAGATTAGCTTGTGCACTCCAACACATGCCACCTGGGTGACCTTGAGCTTGTCACAGTTCTTTGGAGCTCTCTCAGCCCCACCCATTTCACAGGGTTTTGTTGGGGTGGGGGGAGGAAAGGAGATTGTAAACCCCTTTGAGTCTCCTGCAGAAGAGAAAGGGGGGGTATAAATCCGAACTCCTCTTCTTTCTTCTTCTTCTTCTTCTTCTTCTTCTTCTTCTTCTTCTTCTTCTTCTTCTTCTTCTTCTTCTTCTTCTTCTTCTTCTTCTTCTTCTTCTTCTTCTTCTTCTTCTTCTTCTTCTTCTTCTTCTTCTTCTTCTTCTTCTTCTTCTTCTTCTTCTTCTTCTTCTTCTTCTTTCATTCATTTATTAGTTTTTTATACTGCCCCATCCCCGAGGGGCTCTGGGCGGTTTACAACATAAAATCCAGCACACTATTTAACGAGGAGAAAAGAAGAAGAAGAAGAAGAAGAAGAAGAAGAAGAAGAAGAAGAAGAAGAAGAAGAAGAAGAAGAAGAGGAGGAGGAGGAGGAGGAGGAGGAGGAGGAGGAGGAGGAGGAGGAGGAGGAGGAGGAGGAGGAGAGTTTTGGATTTCCTTGACAATAAATGGGTGTTGTTTGGTACACCCCTGTCTCTGCCATGTGAACTTAAGAGCAGGACTCTGAGTACTGCATTCCCAACTTGCAAGCAAGCATCGGGAATGTCACAATGCTCTTCTTTTTGTAAAACTTACCTGGCAACATTCTGTGACTTATTTCATGTTGACATTTTTACCATTCTTCTTCTTCTTCTTCTTCTTCTTCTTCTTCTTCTTCTTCTTCTTCTTCTTCTTCTTCTTCTTCTTCTTCTTCTTCTTCTTCTTCTTCTTCTTCTTCTTCTTCTTCTTCTTCTTCTTCTTCTTCTTCTTCTTCTTCTTCTTCTTCTTCTTCTTCTTCTTCTTCTTCTTCTTCTTCTTCTTCTTCTTCTTCTTCTTCTTCTTCTTCTTCTTCTTCTTCTTCTTCTTCTTCTTCTTCTTCTTCTTCTTCTTCTTCTTCTTCTTCTTCTTCTTCTTCTTCTTCTTCTTCTTCAATAAGGACACAGGGTGTGACAGACTTCTCTCTGTGATACACCTCTGAAGATGCCAGCCACAGATGCAGGCGAAATGTTAGGAACAAGATCTACCACATAGCCCCGGAAACCCACCCATTTCACAGGGGTTTGTTGTGGTGGGGGGGAAGGAAAGGAGATTGTAAACCCCTTTGAGTCTCCTTACAGGGGGGAAAGGGGGATATAAATCCAAACTCTTCTCCTTCCTCTTGAAAGCTTTCCTTTTCTTGACATTAAATGGAAAACATGAAAGAGGAATTTGTTGGAGAAAATCCAGGTGCGGGAGGTAATGTACTGCCTGTGCAGCACAAAACAGTTGGAACCTCAAAATTGGCAAGTTGGCGATTATTTCTCATCTCTCTTATTTTTAACCCTAGGATTAATTGTTAGAGGTCGTGAAACGAGGTTGCATTTATCATCCACGTTTGTTTTTTTTCTTTGCTCAGGAGTTTTTAATGAACGTTTTGGCCTCCACATTTGGCTCTGTTATTAGTAAGTGGGAAAGTAATATCTTGAAAATAAACCTATTCCTGAGTATGTAAACTCTAAAATTGTAAAATAATGTCCATTGAGAGCAACTGATCGCAATGGCATATTCATACAAAAGTAGCTGCCAAGAAGAAAATGGCACAGAAGAAAAATATGCCATCTAATATATTTATGCACTAAGTAAAGTAAGAGGTTTTTTTAAAAAAAATATCAATACACTGATGTATTAGCAAGCTTTGTAGTTTCATTTGTTGAGCCATTTTCAGACTCGGAGTACATTTTATTCGTTCTTGTACTGAGTGTTCAGCATATAATAGAACCATTTCTCCTCTTGTGTGGACGTAACAAGAGCCCCGACCAACCGATTTGCTTGCAGCTGAGACTGTTGACAAAGAAAGGCAAAGGTGTTTAATATAAATCACCAGCTTGTAGGCTTATTCATCGTTTCTTAGCAATAATTTTTAAAAGCAAGTAGACCCACTTCCAGTCAAGCAAGCAATTTAAAGGATCAACCGTTTTCCTAAGTTGCACGGTATGGTCTTCCCCAAGGATATGCTGAGATGAGATCCCAAATACACGGGCGTTCCCAGAACATTCAGAAAATGGCAGCAAGTGTAATATCTCAAAGGACAGTCTGTAAAATAATTGCATTTTTAATAGATTTATTCATAGGCCTGTTGTCCTTATAAATTCCGGTCAACACTGGCGCGTGGGATTCATCTTGTGTAGTCTTGAGGAAGCAAATCTATGATTTCACCTGCCCTGTTTAGTCAGTATTTTGTTTATTTATGCCCAACATTTTTCCCAATGGGGACTCAAGGTGGCTTAACATAATTCTCCTATTCCCATTTTATCCTCACAACAACCCTGTGAGGTAGGTTAGGCTGAGAGAGTGTGACTGGCCCAGGGTATGGAGATCAGCTGTAATTCTGGGAGAACTCCAGGTCCCACCTGGAAAATGGCAAACCTGCCGAACAGATAGCAATTTACTTTCAGCGGGATGTGATGTGAATATAAAATCTCATGGATATTTTCTTTTGTGATTTGGAATTAACTGAATTCACTTAATGATGCCATCATTGGAATATTCCAAGTACTCCAAATTGTATACCTTTGTTTATTTGGAATAATTCTGGATCCTCGGAATATTATTGAGGAGCAGCAGTGGCGTAGTGGTTAAGAGCAGGTGCACTCTAATCTGGAGAGCCGGGTTTGATTCCCTGCTCTGCTGCTCGAGCTGTGGAGGCTTATCTGGGGAACCAGATTAGTTTGTGCACTCTAGCACACACCAGCTGGGTGACCTTGGGCTAGTCACAGTTCTTTGGAGGTCTCTCAGCCCCACCCACCTCACAGGGTGTATGTTGTGGGGGAGAAGGGAAAGGAGGTTGTAAGCCCCTTTGAATCTCCTTACAGGAGAGAAAGGCGGGGTATAAATCCAAACCCCCTCCCCTTCCCCCTTCTTCTTTGGAAATCAGGGTGAGCTTCCTGGTTAATGATAGGGAAACATACCCTTTTTATTGATTTTAATGTTTTCATTAATAACAAATAGAAGGGGGGAACAGAATGAGATCATATAAAAGGGAAACATTCCCTCAATGACCTGCTACCAAGGATGGTTAAGGCAAGGAACTTAGTGTCTTTGATTAACATTCCCATGGTTCAGATTTCAGATTTCAGAAACCTTTAATAGGCATTAGAGGAAAAAAAAACCCAAAACAGTTAAAACTAAATAAAGTTACAATTAAAAGAACATTGTTGCAGGGCATGTAAAACACGTATTCAGAATGTGGCTACAGCTTCAGATATTTCTACCTCAGGATTATCCAGTAGCTTAATCATTTTTATTTTATCTGGAAGAGATGCAAATCCTGTAAGATGTCAGGCTCTCGAACGTGGAAATAACAGAGACCGTAGGAAAGTCCTAAAGCAGTTTATTTCTAACAACGCGTAGAGTAACAATAGAAAGCTAAAACTAAGCTCTCCAGCTTAGATCCAGAGATTATATCCTTCAAAAAAAAACCCCATTTGTCCCACACCGAATGTGCCTTACAAATTCTACAACATTCGCACTACAGAGCTTCAAAGAACCTGGGAACCGTTCACACCTATTTGCAGGAGAGCTGGCACCAGGGAGTTGCCAGGAAGGGAAGAGGGAAACAGAAAAGCAGTTACAGGAAAACAGTTGCAATTCTTACACAGCAAGGCATCTGGGCACTGACAGGCTTGGTCCTGACATAAGAAATAATGCAACCATGTTTTTTAGCCGATTGTAATATATCTGGCTCCACCAATAAAGCTTCCAGAATGAGGAACGGCTTGAAACGTGTTTAACGTGAAGAGCAACTCAAATGGTACAGCTGTTACAGGCAGCCCAATCCAAAGAGGCGGGCAGACCCACCTCTGGAATCCATCCCTGTGTCAGCACAGATTCCCATTCTGCTGGTGCATGGGGCAAATGCACCAGTGAAGGAATGGCTTTCTGGGCAGGCATGGTGTCCAACCGGAAACTGCAGTCCTTTCCTAGGCCCACCAGTGCAGAAAGTTGCACTGACATGACCGGGGGCGTTCCAAGGGTAGGCCAATGGGAGGAGCTGGCCTCAGTTGGCTTCTACTGCCCACCCAGGCCCTGAGTGCCAATGGAATTGGCCTGTATCTGGCTGTTAATGGGTTTTAGGACAAAGCGACAGGATTGGCCAAACCCAATAACTCGCCACACGACAAGGAAAATGTATAATACTATGATGGATATTATTTAAGAACATAAGAACATAAGAACTAGCCTGCTGGATCAGACCAGAGTCCATCTAGTCCCGCACTCTGCTACTCGCAGTGGTCCACCAGGTGCCTATGGGAGCTCACGTGCAGGATGTGAAAGCAATGGCCTTCTGCGGCTGCTGCTCCTGAGCACCTGGTCTGCTAAGGCATTTGCAATCTCAGTTCAAAGAGGATCAAGATTGGTAGCCAGAGATCGACTTCTCCTCCATAAATCTGTCCAAGCCCTTTTTAAAGCTATCCAACACCAATCACACGTTGCGTGAAGAAGTGTTTCCTTTTATTAGTCCTAATTCTTTCCCCCAGCATTTTCAATGAATGCCCCCCTGGTTCTAGTATTATGAGAAAGAGAGAAAAATGTCTCTCTGTCAACATTTTCTACCCCATGCATAATTGTATAGACTTCAATCATATCCCCCCTCAGATGTTATTTCTAAGAATAACTGTGGTAGTACATGTATACAAAGATAGCAGAGCATCAAATATACATTAATGGATAGCGTCCATTCATAAGTCCATAAAGTTCTCTGATGGTAACAGTTTCATACAAGATGTCATGGATCTACTATCCTTTCATTATCGTACAGGTAAGTCAATAGGCAATTATAACAGGATGGAAAACAAGATGAAAGATGTTGTGGAGACACAGTCTGCTCGCCATAATCGCCACAGCAGCACAGAACCGAAAGAGCAGCAGAACGCCTGCACGCTGACAGTGCGTTTTCGAGCCGCGAATCTTCTTCAGTGCGTGTATAAATTCATTGTAATCATTGTAATCCAAGTGCTTGTTTCCAATAAATCTCATTCAATTATTTTTATACTGCCAGACTATAATAACAGTCATTCTCTAGGTATCCCTTCTCTGATCCTTTGTAGCCTCTTTCTCACTGTTCGCAAGTAACCAGCAATAGTGCCTGCCGGTTCCCCTTATCTGTCTTTCCTGAGGGAGTAACCTGCCTGTCCCAAAAACAATGTCTCTTTCTCACTGTCTTTTCAAATGCTGATATTATGGGAATGCGAGGGTGGGGGGGATTCTGGGATGAGTCAGACTGTAACCTCTGAGTATATACTGGGGGCAGAGTGACCTTTGCCAGAGGCCCTCTTTATGTCTGGCTAGCAACTGCTTGCTGTGGCTGAGGTGGTGTGTGGCGTTTAAGCTTTTTGACTTGATAGTGATTCTCAGTGGTTCCGTAGTGATGAAGGATTGGAAGGGGCTGAGATAGCACAATAGTAACGTGTGTGTCACTTCCAGCTACAAAAACTTTACTTGAAAATCTGCTCATAATTAAAAGTGGCACTTGTTTGAAAAAAAAGTCTCATAAATACAAGCTTTATCATCTTCTGGGGGGGAAAAGGGTTCTCACTTTCAGATTCCTTTTATTCTTTTTGTTCTTTAAACACAGCACATCAACAGAATCCCACTTCATCAATTATTACTTTTTCATCTCATGAAGAGTATGAGAAATACATTCTCCATTTATCTCAGAATCTTCTGTTAGGTTTGTTACAGTCCAATCTGGGGGGGGGGGAGGGTGATGAAGGGGGTTGTGAGAATGCTGTGGCTCTGTGCTAGCAGAAATGCCCTACCCTGGTGGAGGGGCACCTACCCTGGTCGAGGGGCACCTACCCTGGTGGAGAGGCAAATCTGCTGGCAGGTGGCTGCCGCGGCCTCCCAAGACCACTCCGGTATGGCACTGAGTGCTGCATGCATCAATGCTCCAGCACTGATGCCGGCCACGCCAAGATGGTGGGGGCATTTCTGAGGCATGGCCGGGGGGCAGAGCTGACATTAGTACGCTTCCACCTTGCCTTTACCTTCGGATGCCCCAAGGCCCTGGGCTGTGACCATAGAGCCCTATTGTTATGTCTTTGCAATAAATCCTCCAAGCCTTGTAATCAATGCTTTACTCAAGCTCAGCCAAGCATTCTAAAAACACTCCAACAACTGCATACATTCCCATCCCTTACATATCCTTAAATACCAATCTCTTAAAGAGACATACACACCACACCACACCTGAGGAGGGCTTTTCACTGGTGGGGAGATGTTTGTCTTTTTTCCTCCCTGCGCTGCCGAAAAGCCCTCTGGAGGTGGCAGGGCGACACAGCAGCAGTGCCGTCCCCACCTGCCCGGGCCTCTGGATTGGGCTGCCCTTCACGTAACTTGCTAGTAGGCCATTAGTGCATTGATTTATATTCCCAGTTCTCCAAGATACGGCATTCTTCTGCTTTCCGTTTTGTTGCAAATACCACTCTAGCAGCAGTAATCAAATATTTAAAAAAATTATTCTGAGTTTCTTGAAATATTCTTTGGTAATATGCCTAATAAAATAGACGTTAGGTCTGTAAAAAAATTAATCTGTAACATTTTCTTAATTTCTGCTTGTATATCTTTCTCTTTTCTCGCTTTACTGCATGATCACCACGTGTGTGTGCCTGCCTTCAATCATGCGGTCTCTACATTTATTAATCTGTGATCTGGGTTCTTGATCCAATCTGCAATCCAAACAAAGGTAACTGCTTGATTATGTTAGGTATCAACTGTTGTTTTAATTGTATTTATGGTAACTAATTTTGTGATGATTTTATGTATGATTTTATGTTGTTCACTGCCCTGAGCCCTTCGGGGAATAGGGCGGTATATTAAATTAAACTAATAATAATAATAATAATAATAATAATAATAATAATAATAATAATAATAATAACAACAACAACAACAACAACAACAACAACAACAACAACAACAGTAACAGTAACAGTAACAGTAACAGTAACAGTAACAGTAACAGTAACAGTAACAGTAACAGTAACAACAACAACAACAACAACAACAACAACAACAAATATATAGTTTGCTACTGGATACTGCCAGTCCTCCCCTCTTTTGCTCACCAACCTCAAATTTAACTCCAGGCTTCTTGCCAATCCAAATAAATTTGTTTGTTTCTTGTCATTCTTTCATTTTTCTTGTGCATGAATAAGTTACATTTGGAAGTAAAAGGTACAGAACTCCCAAACAACTTGCAAATATGGTAAAGGGATTATCTCCAAAATGCTGGCACTGTGGAGACCAAGATGCACGTTGTTGTTGTTGTTGTTGTTGTTGTTGTTGTTGTTGTTGTTGTTGTTGTTGTTGTTGTTGTTGTTGTTGTTGTTGTTGTTGTTGTTGTTGTTGTTGTTGTTGTTGATTGTCTCCCCCGGGTTGTCTCCCCCGGGTTGTGGATTGAATGCAAAGAAGTAAAAAGATTCTGGGAAAAGGCACTGCTATGGATAGAGAAATTGGTGAAAAATAAAGTGGAATTAAGAAATGATCTATTATTTGTGGGGATAATGGATGATGAAAAATAGATATACAATATAGAAATATGTATAAAACGTTGATTCGAGCAATACAGGCAGTGATAGCGTTTGGATGGAAAGATAAGAAAAAATGGACGATTCAGAAATGGTTGGAATATATATGGGAACAAGGTGACATTAGACATTTTAAAAATATTGTCAAAGAATAAAACATGGCAAGAAAAACAGAATGAAATAATGAAGATATGGACAAGTTATGAGAATTGGATGAAGGAGACGGGAGTCAGAGAAAACATATGGATAAGAAGACAACAACGAATGAACTTACTGCTGTTTGGTTAAAGAAAAGTAAAACATAATATTAGGGGAGGGCGGGAGGGGGGAAAAGGGGAAATGTATTGTTTGGAAATTATATCAGAAAGATGTAAATAGAATGATTATTTCAAACTATACAATAAGAAATATTAAAAAAAACATTTGGAATTAAAAGTTCAGCTTGGGTAGGATACTCATTTTGACAGTGGTAATTTTTCCTTGCCAGGACAATTTAGTCCATTGTTGCATACCCTTTTAAATGTTTATAATTATCTTTGAATACTGGAGCATTTGCCTAGTTAAGTTTTTGAATGCTGCATCATTTGCCCAGTTATGTTTATTCCCAAATATTTGACTCGATTTGATGTCACATCACAACCAGTGACCCTGCTGATTTCATTCTCTTCTTCCTTCAATAAAGATTTTAACATTTTTGTTTTCTTCCTTATTAATCTTGTCACTTGAAAAAAAATCCAAATTTTTCATTTTGGTCCATTATATATTGCACCGACTAATATTGACTTGTAATTGTCATTACCACACGATCGGCATAACGTTTCATTTAAAACTGTTCTCCATCTACTCTCAGTTCTTTGATTCTTGGATCTTGTCTAATCTTGTCAAGCCAATATTTCTAATACAAGGTTGAATAGCAATCGTGATACTGGACAACCCTGACATGTTCTTTTTCCAGTTTGTATTCCTTCAGTTAGGACTTCTGTTATCAAAATCTTTGCATGCTGTTTAAAGTAAATACTTCATATTCATTTTAAAAATCTTGAACCACAGTTTAAGTTTACAAGCATTTTTAACAGAAAGGGCCAAGCTAGATTATCAAACATTTTCTCTGCACCTTAAAAAAATGAACACCGTCTTCTTTTTCTTCACATATTCTATAGAACAGGTGTCAAACTCACGGCCCTCCAGATGTTCATGAACTACAATTCCCATCAGGCCTTGCCAGTATAGCCAATGCTCATGTTTGGAGGGACTGATGGGAATTGTCGTTCATGAACATCTGGAGGGCCGCAAGTTTGACACCCCTGTTCTATAACAAAAGTGTCTAACTCTGGCACTTCAGATGTTCATGGACTACAATTCCCATCAGCCCCTGCTGGCATGGCCAATTGGACATGCTGATGGGAATTGTAGTCCATAAACATCTGAAGCGCCGGAGTTGAACACCTCTGTTCTATAGCATTGACTACAAAATGAATATTGTCTTTCTGATGACTTTTCGGCACAAACCCTCTCTATCATGTATTAAATTCGTTTTTAGTCTTTTTGCCATTATTGAAGTAAAAAGTTTATAATCCACATTTTGAAGTGAGATTGGCCTATACAATTGTGGCCAGGAAGGACCGTTTCCATCTTTGTGAATCAGTGTGGCATTCATTTCTTGCCAGAAAAGATGGTAACTCCATTTCTCTGCTACTTTTGTGAATGATTTTTTGTAAAGGTAATATTCGGAGCAGCAGTGGCGTAGGAGGTTAAGAGCTCGTGTATCTAATCTGGAGGAACCAGGTTTGATTCCCAGCTCTGCCACCTGAGCTGTGGAGGCTTATCTGGGGAATTCAGATTAGCCTGTACACTCCCACACACGCCAGCTGGGTGACCTTGGGCTAGTTACAGCTTCCCGGAGCTCTCTCAGCCCCACCCACCTCACAGGGTGTTTGTTGTGAGGGGGGAAGGGCAAGGAGATTGTAAGCCTTTTTGAGTCTCCTGCAGGAGAGAAAGGGGGGATATAAATCCAAACTCTTCTTCTTCTTCTTCTCTTCTAAACATTCCTACTACATTGCTAACAGTCCATCTGGTCCTGGCACTTTATCCTTTTTTCAAGTCTTTTACAGCTTGTGACATTTCTCAGCTTGTCAGTGATCTGATTTAAAGTGCCCCTGGGCCAGTGGTGGGATTCAAATATTTTAACAACAGGTTCCGATGGTGGTGGGATTCAAATAATGACTGTTTAAAGGAATTTAAAAAAAATTTAATATCACTTTTTTATTTTAAGTATTAAAAATATTAATACTTAATAAAAATATTGTAAGTATTAAAAAAGTGAAAAAGAAAAATTTAACAACAGGTTCTACAGAACCTTCGGAACCCCCTGACTCCCACCTTTGTCCCCGTCCAACTATTAAGGGTCACAAAACCTCCAGAGTTTCTTTTTTAAAAAACAGTCGAAGCAAATCAAGACTTGGGATGCCCCTGTTTTAATTTCAGCAGCACAGCCCAACACTCCTCAAGTTTTGAGCCCTTCCTGGTTTTAATCCTATCAAATCATTTTCCAAAGCATTGTCTGTGCCCGGGAACAGAACTTTCCTTTGTTCCAGGAAGACTGCCCCTCTTATCATTACCAGAGGGTCAATGTTTCCTATAACCAGATTCCAAAAGTCCATTACAAATTGCACTTGGATTTTCCTTCTTGTGCCTGCAGGAAGCATTGGCAGCTTCTCTTGCTCTTGTTTGACCTCTTCACTTCTGGAATGGTAAATATTGCCCTTCAGCACCCTTCTCTATTCCCACTGTCAATCATCTCTCATTTCCTAGGCTCCTTAAAATTCTGTGTATCTTTCTGTAAACGTTCAAATATATTTTATATTATTTTTAACCCCTCAATAAAAATTTAACTTTTTCCCCTTTTAAACCTGATTTTGAATGGATTTATTTGCAGTACAGACCCCTGTATAAATATGTGGAGCCCACCTCTCACATTGCAGGTAACACCAGTATAATAACAAGTATGCTCTAACTAAAAGGAAAATAGGGAACATAAGAGAAGTGCAGGATATTGTACTATTGAATTACAAGACTTTTGATAAGTTTTGTAGCATGTTTGGGGACAGCCAACCGAATGATGGGATACTGCTGATTACAGGAA
This sequence comes from Sphaerodactylus townsendi, assembly GCF_021028975.2. Classification (NCBI taxonomy): domain Eukaryota; kingdom Metazoa; phylum Chordata; class Lepidosauria; order Squamata; family Sphaerodactylidae; genus Sphaerodactylus; species Sphaerodactylus townsendi. Next base: position 185,091,778 of record NC_059425.1, read on the forward strand.
AGACAGCTGAGACAAAGTGACTGAAAACTGGAGGAAATTACCTACTTTCTTCCCTAAGAGCTGATCCACTAAGAGAGAAAGAGCAGAAATTACTGTGAGCTGGATCTAAGCACCTCTCTGGCTATGGTGGGCCCTGTTCCCTAGTTAAGAGTAGCCCCAGTTCTTTGCCTGGCAGAAAAGGGGAACTGCTCCTAGGGTAAGAAAGCAAGATGATTTCCTCAGTGGTTCTCATGGTTCTCATGGGAAGAATTCCTGCTCAATAGAGCACTTGTAGCATCTTAGACGGCACTGAAGGCCCAAACCAACAAGAATGACTTGGGCAGAGTGTATAATGAGTAGGACTCCCTAGAGAACCAGAACTTGTTGTTAATGGACCCTTTTGACATTTTTCTTGAATTTGAGAATGTTCTTTGCATTGTTTTGTTAAACTGTATTAGAATCTCAGAAACATTGCATGTGAGTCTTACCTTAGACTATGGAACCTGGCCATTGGGCTGTAAAGGGGTTACATAAGTTTCAGCACTGATCTGAAATTTATGCCCAAATGATTAACAGCAACAATGTTTAATATCTTTTTTATCATAGAACATTTTTTAAAAAAATATTTTTAGTGTATGTATGTATGTATGTATGTATGTATGTATGTATGTATGTATGTATGTATTTATTTATTTATTTATTTATTTATTTATTTATTTATTTATTTATTTGATTTCTAAACCGCCCTCCCCCTAGGGACCCAGGGCAGTGAACAACAATGATAAAAACAGCTTAAAATGTAACATAAAACTGGTTAGCAGCAATAAAACCCAGAACCGTACAGCGTCAGATAGCGTTCCACCCTCCACCTTCCCTACCATTATGCCCACGGGAGGCCAGATGAAATGGTAGCGATGTATTTAACCAGGCTGACCAAAAGCCTGGTGGAACAGGTCCGTCTTACAGGCCCTGCAGAAACTCTGCAGGTCCCACAGGGCCCTGATCTCCCTTGGAAGCCTGATCCACCAGGTAGTAAAAGATCATGATTTAGCCGACTCAGTTGGGATGCTAGCCTGCAGGTGGGAACTCCCAGAATTATACCTCATCTCCAGACTAGAGAGATCATCAGTTCCCCTGAAGAAAATGGTTTCTTTGGAGGGTTGGCTTTGTGGCATTGGACCACACTAAGTTCTCTGTTCTCCACAGGCTCCACCCCGAGGAGTTACCTGTATCCGGCAACCTGGCCCCCGTATCCCTCACCAATGGCCAAGAGGGCCAGGCAACCCTGTTACTTGGAATTTTTTTTGAAAGCTCAAGGTTACAACTTTGTTGTGTCCACTGTTTCAGTAGAAATGGCACGCAGAAATGCAAAGATCAGTCAATTATAACCAGGATACATTCAGAAATGGAAAAAATGGATGGATACATTTGCTTAAAAGGTCAAACTTCCATTTGTTGGCATAATGAAGCTTGCTGTCTTTTTAAAAAAATATTTTTATTGCGTTTTAAAAGAAAGAAAGAGGCGGAAGTCTCTCATACAGAAGCACAATAAAGTACAGAAATCTGTACATAATTGTTTGTTTCTTCACATTATACGTACATGCAGGTATTACTCCAAATAAAAAACTCGTACAGATAGTTTAATCTACCTTAGCATTTAAAGTTACCCGCAACGACACTTCCCCTCTTGTCCCCTACCATTACTGCCCCCCCACCCTCCCTTTGGCTTCCACTCCAACTTCCGTATTACCAAATAGCGAACAATAAATTTAATCTAATCATCTTGCAAACTGCAAAAATAATATTATTTCAATAGCAACATTTAAAAAAAAGAAATATCTTGTACAACTTAAAAATTTTTTTAATTTCGCTCCTGCTATTTGGTGTTTAAGTAGCAGAAACGTAGTCTGACCATGGTTGCCATATTTGTTGGTAGAATTCTGGGGACTGATTATTTATAAGAAAGGAGAGTCTGTCCATTTTGTGCAATTGCTGCATCTTGTTTATCCATTTGTCTATCTTTGGGATCACCGCTGACGTCCAATACCTCGCTAAAACGATTCGTGCTGCTGAAATCATATGAAATAAGAGATGTTTTATTTTTCTCGGGTATTTTCTCCTTCATTAATGCAGGTCCTAAAAGGTAAGTAGCCTGAGTTTTTTTTAAATTTGATTTTTATTATTCTAGTTATTTGACTGTGAATTTCCCCCCAATACCTTTTAACCTCTTTGCAAGTCCACCGAACGTGGTGGAATGTTCCCACATTCAGGCCACATTTCCAACAATGTGGTGGTGTTTGGGCGTTCAGTTTATGTAATACATTCGGTGTGAGGTAGGTCCTATTATACCAAAGCTTGCTGTCTTTTGACACCTCATTTGAATAAAGAAGTACAAGTTGATAGAGGAGGGACTGAGATTCTGCCATAATCCAGTATGAATACATTAGTTTTTCTGTCTCTGGAGATTCTAATATTATATTACTGTAACATAGCTTGTTTTGAATTCCTTCGCACACTGACATCTGGAGATACAAACTTATTTTTTCCTCCTTCAGGCCACTACTTGAAATCATTCACAGTGCCTGGTGAGATAGATTGGACAGTTCACCTTTTGGTGCTTACCTGGAGATATTTGTAAGCAAGATTTGGTTTGCAGAAAGAATTTAGCTTTGATGAGGTGTGATAACTTGGCTGGCTAGAATGAGTTAGTTGCTGTTCTGCTCTTGTAATAAGCTAAGACTGTGTGCTGACCTTTATCAGATGACATTTTTGCTCACAATTCATTTTTATTTATTTCACTAATTTTTATTTATTTTGCTTACATTTCTCCTAGTGGGGACCCAATGCAGCTTACAACATTCTCTCCTTCAGCATTTTATCTTCTCAACAACCCTATGAGGTAGATGGTTTTACCATAGAGTGTCCAGCGATTCTTAGAGCTACCCTAGATCACTTTCAGGTTTTCCCCAGAAGTGTGATGCGGCAGCCATGAAAGCCAATGCGATTTTGGGCTGTGTCAATAGGAGTATAGTGTCAAGATCGAGGGATGTAATTGTACCTCTCTATTCTGCATTGGTTAGACCTCAACTAGAGTACTGTGTTTAGTTCTGGGCACCGCAATTCAAGAAGGATATTGACAAGCTGGAACAGGTCCAGAGGAGGGCAGCCAAAATGGTAAAAGATCTGGAGTCCATGCCCTACGAAGAGAGGCTTAGGAGCTGGGGATGTTTAGTCTGTAGAAGCAAAGGTTAAGGAGGGGGAACATGATAGCCATGTTTAAATATTTGAAGGGATGCCATGTTGAAGAGGGAGCAAGCTTGTTTTCTGCTTCCTCAAAGGCCAGGACACGGAGTGATGGATTCAAGGTGCAGGAAAAGAGATTCCACCTAAACATTAGGAAGAACTTCCTGACCTTCAGGGCTATTTGACAGTGGAATTCACTGCCTCGGAGAGTTGTGGAGTCTCCTTTTTTGGAGGTTTTTAAACGGAGACTGGATGAACATATATGTCGGGAGTGCTTTGATTGTGTGTTCCTGCATGGCAGAGGGTTGGACTTGATGGCCCTTGGGGGTCTCTTCCAACTCTATAATTCTAAGTGGCATATGAATGAATGAATGAATGAATGAATGAATGAATGAATGAATGAATGAATGAATGAATGAAAAATTTACTTATACCCCACCCTCCCCTGAAAAACTAGGCTAATTGGCACCATCACCCCCCACCCACAAATTTCTACCAGGTTGCCAGCAACAGCAAATCATAAAGGAGAAATCATAAAGTACCACATAGAGGCAAAAAGTGAGGGTAAACGTTTTGTAAATAATTGTTTTTGTAAAAATAAAATGCCTGACTTTCAGTTACAAAGACCGAGGTGAACATGGTTTCTGTTGTGTATTCCCTGCTTCAGGATTTCATAAAAGCAGAAGTACACAATTCACAGCTATAATGTTACACTTTGTAATGACTCATGAACAACTAGTACAAGTTGTCCCCTCCAGAAGGGGAAAGTCCTACTTACAGTTAGGAGTGGTGATTCGGTAAAACCGGATCACAAAGAAACAGTGAAAAAGCCATATCGGCTCTTTTTTAAGCATTTCCTCTAGAAGAAGAGAGAAGAGTTTGGATTTATATCCCCCCTTTCTCTCCTGCAGGAGACTCAAAGGGGCTGACAATCTCCTTGCCCTTCCCCCCTCACAACAAACACCCTGTGAGGTAGGTGGGGCTGAGAGAGCTCCAAAAAGCTGTGACTAGCCCAAGGTCACCCAGCTGGCTTGTGTGGGAGTGTACAGGCTAATCTGAATTCCCCAGATAAGCCTCCACAGCTCAGGCGGCAGAGCTGGGAATCAAACCCGGTTCCTCCAGATTAGATACACGAGCTCTTAACCTCCTACGCCACTGCTGCTATTAGCAAAAATAGCCCTGGTGCTGAACAAGATGAACATGATTGAACTTTTGTTCTAAAGGTCAAGCCTCCCACTCCCCAACCCAGTGGCATAGTGCCAAGGGGTGGGGATGGGGGAGTTGATGCACCAGGCGTGCACCCATTTGGGGGGGTGGTGAGGGCATTCCAGGGCATGGCGGGGTGTGGCGGAGCATGATGGGGTGGATAGGGGCATGGCAGGGGCGCAGGCACATGGCGCAGTTCCATCTTGCTCCGCCCCTGCCCCAACCCACTGCTATCTCCCCGGTCCAAGTGTTGGCACAGAGAGAAATCATCAATTGAATGCTGGACTCCAGTTTATTTGGACCTGAGAAACAGCAGCAGGGAGATAAGATCTTCAACTGAATGTTAGGCGGATTCCACGTGGGCCAAAAGCAGCAGTGTGGAAACGTTGTGAAAATGGTGTGAAATGGTTTAAAACAGTGTAAAAGGGTTTACACCGTTTTCACACTGTTTTCACACCACTGTTTTTGGCCCATGAGGAATCCGCCTTAGAAACAGTGGAGGGGGGAGCAATCTTTTTTCACTCAGTAAATTGTCGGTTTGGGTCTTAAAAATCTGTAAAAATTTTAGTGAAAAAAGTGAAAAAAGACAATCGGGATCGGCTTCATTCGGCTTTAACAAAAATGTCCAGGTGTTAAAAACTCGAACCTGAAATTTACTGAGTAAAAATCATTGTACTTATAATGCGCACTGCCCAAGTCACAATGTAACCTCAGCTTATGGGTTCTGTGGAGCAGAATTTGGAAGGAGTTTGCAACAACGAAATTTTAAACAAAATGGTTTACTTTTCTTGACATATAACATCAAACATTAACATTTAACATCACACTTCAAGGTCCTGTTCAGGTTTCATTTCAAGTCCTTCTAGTTACAGTCTGATAATGCCAAGTCCATTTCTTCCTGCAAGTGGGTGGCTCATGAAACTCCAGAAGCTTGAACCACGCATTAAATATAAGGTTATGACTGAACTTAAACTTAAAGGCGGCTTGGCTTTACCTAATCTTAAGTTATATTTTGAAGCTGCGTGTTTATCATGGCTGAAAGAATGGATTTGTCTCTCAAATCCTAAACTGTTGGCGCTAGAATCAGATGGTTTAAAATTTGGAATTCATGCTTTCTTACATTATAATAAGACTATAGCTACTAAACAATTTTATAATCATATAATAAGATGTTCCTTATTTAAAGTATGGAACAAATACAAAGGCCCTTTCCGCACGGGCCAAAAATGGTGGCCTGGGGACGGCAAAAACGCCGTCCCCAAGCCACCGTTCGCACAGGTGTTGCTGCTGAAATGCAGCAGCGCCGACCTGGCTCCCCTTCCCCTCCCTCAGGGCGGCGTCAGGCCGCCCTCAAAAACACCCGTTTAAAGGGTAGTTTTTGAGTAAACAGCGTGTTCCCGGCGGCGCGGTGCGAACAGCACCGCCGGGAACACGCTGTTTCCCCATCCCTCTACCACTTACCTCGTTGCCGTCGTCGCCCTGCTGTCCTCCTAAGACCCTCCCTCGCTGTCCTCCGACCCCTGGAGGTCGAAGGGCAGTGTGGGCGGGGCTTAGGAGGCCAGCAGGGCGACGACAGCGACGAGGTAAGTGGGAGAGGGACGGGGAAGAGGCGGCTCCATGCAGAGCCGCCTCTCCTGCGCCGGCCTCTGCTGGGGCCGCTCGCACGCTTGCGTGCGAACGGCCTCCACCCCCACACCGGCAGAATTCTTGCCGGTGTGAGGGCGCATAGAGGCCCGTGCAGGAAGGGCCAAACAAACTCTATAATTATCTACCACTCTGGACATCCCCTCAAGAGGCATTCTTTGGAAGATTCCATAATATCGAAAAATGGATAACTTATGCAGACCTTCTTAATATCAGGTTGACTGAAGGCAAGTATAAATATGAATTAAAATCGATACAAACCTTGAATTAACATAATATGAAGATTGATTGGTGGCTCTTTATGCAATTACAAAATTGTTTTTCTAAGGATAAAAATAGATTTAAAACCAACCTGCAACCTGATCAACTATTTTTATTGATACAAAAATCCTCGAAAAAATTAATTGGTAACCTCTATAAATTTTGTCTAGAACTTGATTTAGAAGCAGAATATATAAAAGACTATATGATCCAATGGGCCAAAAATTTTGGCCACAATATAATGTTAGAGTCATGGGAAAGATTATGGAAGAACACACTGAATCTTACAAAAAGCAATTATATTAAAGAAAATCATTATAAAATGATGATGCGCTGGTACATTACACCAGCAAAATTAACAAAAATGTATCATACATCAGATAAATGTTGGAAATGTACCAAACAAACGGGGACATTTATTCACCAATGGTGGTGTTGTGAGAAAGCCACTCAATTCTGGAAAATGATACACAAAGAAATTAACACCATTCTAAACAGGAAGATCTCTTTGAAACCAGAAATTTATTTTATAATAAATATATTTATTGGGGCAATATATTTATTGGGTATGATAGATTTAAAAATGAGTAAAACCCAACTGTCACTGTTTCAATATCTAACAGTTGCAGCTAGAATTTATTGGGTATGATAGATTTAAAAATGAGTAAAACCCAACTATCACTGTTTCAATATCTAACAGTTGCAGCTAGAATTGTATGGGCGAAATATTGGAAATCTAATCATAATCCATCCAAATTCGAATGGCAAATTAAAGTTATTAGAATTGGCAAAACTTGCAAAAATAGCAGATGAAGCCGATTATAAGCTAGATCATAATTATCAAACACAATGGGAAAAATGGATCCAATATATCCAGAAAACAGTGTTGCAATAGTTAGAATCACGAATAGATTAACGGAAAAATACAGATAGAGATATTTGAAAGTCTGCTCATATATATATGCATCATATTTTTCTTTTGTAGTTTGTGTGTGTGTGTGTGTGTGTGTGTGTGTGTGTGTGTGTGTGTGTGTGTGTGTGTGTGTGTGTGTGTGTGTGTGTGTGTGTGTGGGTATGTGGTGCCGTATCTCAAAGTGTGTTGAAGGGTTAGGATTAATGTTGAAGATATATAAGTTTGCTATGTTTGCTCTATGTCTATGTACTATGTCTATGTACTATGTCTACGTTTTATGTCAATATGTCTGTTCTATTTTTATGTATTTTGTTTATGTTTATGTCCTCAACAATAAAAACATTTTTAAAAAAGAAACTCCAGAAGCTTGGTGTACTAGATTCAAGATGATGAAGGTCCCCAAAAGAACTCTCACCATTCACACACAAAACCCCTGAAACAATAAATCCTAACATTTACAATATAGCAAAATAAACAACTCCCTTCCCACTAGTTCCCAACAACATTGCAGTTACCTTAAACCAGGTGTTAAGAGTTTATAAAAGAAATAACTTGAGGTCCCAGCCTGGTAGCCTTGCTTCCTCCAACTTCATGAGTTTTGCAGCCTCCTGCTGCTTTCAGTCTCCACCCCTTTCTGGATCGTCCCATTCTGAACATAGGGGTTACAGAAGCTCTAGGCTTCCAGTGTGATCCAAGATGCCATGACTGTCCTCTTCAACAGGCAGGAGATCTACCTATGAAGACCACAGAGGGAACCTTTAATCTTGTTTTTTTGCCTTAGGAGCAGTCCTCTTTCCTGCCAAGCAAAGAACTAGGCAACGCTTGACTCGGGTGCAGGGCCCAGCACTGCCCGGGTAGAGCTTAAGTTTAGCTCACAGTAATGTCTGCGCAGAGCCGTAGCGAGGGGGAACTGCCCCCCGGGCACCTTTGTGCCCTGCACCCCTGCGACACCCTGCCTACCCCAGAATGCCCCCACCCCGCCACTGCACCACTATGCACCCGGGTCAAGATGCCCCCTGTCCCCTGGGTGCTACGCCACTGTGTCTGCACCTTTTCTCTTAAAGCAAATCAGCTCTTAGGGAAGAAATTCATTTTGCCTTGCCACCTTTCAATCACCTGAGCTCCCTGTCATCCATTCTTTCAATAACCAGCCCTCACCTAGCATCTGTTCCAAAGTGATGGGCTCTCTCCTTACCAAGGTTTGCCAAAAATCTTACAATCGAAGCATACTAGCTTCACTACTTCCCTTGCTTTTAGATTGCCACTTTCAGCTAGTACAGTTCACTCACTGTAATACCTCTCCAAGTCATGGTGGCTTTTCCAATGCATTTCCCATAAGCCTTTGCCAAACATGCAAATTATTGACAGCTGTGGGCAAAGTTGTATCCAAACATCTGCTGTCTGCTTGTCATCCCTGGCTCAGATCCTCTTCACCAGCACAGACATACATCTACACACACACACACACACTCCAATTATTGAGTGCCAATGGCCCTTTCCGCACAGACACTTTAAAACATTTGGAAGAGGAAATAAAACATTGGCTGATTTTGTATGGGCCAAAAACAGCAGTGTGAAAATGGTGTAAAAAGGTTTAAAACGGTGTAAAAGTTTTACACACCACTGTTTTGGGCCCATGTTTTCACACCGCTGTTTTGGGCCCATGCGGAATCAGCCATTGCCTCCAAGAAGTTCTGTGTTGGTTTTTTCCCCAAAACATATTATTTCCAGCCTCAAAACTTTTTAAATGCATCCTCTTTTCTAGTAATTCTTTCAGCTAAAACATTTGTAAAAGGCTTCATTTGTGTGCTGTCCCTTTGAGATGTCATTTTGTGAGATCACCCCTAGCCTACAGAAGCCCCTGCCCCATTTTTGGAGAGCTTTGGAGCATTTTTGAGATTTGTGGGGTGCATAATCTTTACAGCATCGACTACAGAAGTCTCAACAAATCACACCAAGAGGCTGTAAAGCACTGATTTGTCCACACACTGGGGAAAAAACAGGGGGGGAAACAGAAAATGGTAGCCAGGAATTGTTTCAAGGGGGCGGATGTGAACAAAGTGGGGGGGGGATTGAAAATGGTTTACAAACACTTTATAAATATTTTAGATTTGTGCGGAAAGCGCCATAGAGTCAGTGATGTGAGTCTTCCTTGCCATGCAGCCTTTCTCCAACTTCAGTGTCTGTTCCCCTAGAGGAAGTAATTTATTGGATGGAGACTCCTTGGTCTGGAGGAGGCAAGTTTATATTTACTGCTGCTTCTGAATTTAAAACCTCCTCCAGCAATTTTTTTCCCTGGCTCAGTCTGCAAACACCTTAAAACAATCCTGAGGTGCTGCAGTTTGCGGATGTCATTCAGACTCCCCAGTGGTCGTGCAGGACTGCGGACCTTCTGTAATTTGGTTTTCAACCGGATCGCCAACTCTGAGATATTCTTGGAGATTTGGGGGTGAGGCCTAAGCAGGAAGTTGAGCAGGGATGCTATAGAGCAGTGGTTCTCAACCTGGGGGTCGGGACCCCTTTGGGGGTCGAACGACCCTTTCACAGGGGTTGCCTAAGACTCTCTGCATCAGTGTTCTCCATCTGTAAAATGGATAACTGTTAGGGTTGGGGGTCACCACAACATGAGGAACTGTATTAAAGGGTTGCAGCATTAGGAAGGTTGAGAACCACTGCTATAGAGTCTGCCCTCCCAAGCAGCCATTTCCTCAGGGTAACTGATCTCTGCAGTCTGCAGATCAGTTAAAATCCCAGGAGATCTCCAAGTCCCACCTGGATACTGGCAACCCTGCTTGGCTAGCTGACCTATAAGAATAGCACATGATTCAGTGGGTTGTCATGTGATTGACAAAAGCCCCATGAGGTCTAGTCAGTGGAACTACAGAAACCATAGGGTTGCCAGCAGTGGTGGGATCCAAAAATTTTAGTAACAGGTTTCCATGGTGGTGGGATTCAAACTGTGGCGTAGTGCCAATGGGGCTGGGCAGGGCACAACGGGGGCGTGGCCGGGCATTCCAGGGGCGGGACATTCCTGGGCGGGGCTGTGGCAAGGACGCAGCCGCTGCGCCGGTCCTTGGGCAGGAAACGAATGCACGCAGGCGCAGGCTGCCACGCACACCGGTGCACCTCCTGCTAGACTGCTTCAAGTTCTGCGCGCTACTGCTGAGAGGAGGGGCGTAACTAAGGCAAAAATCACGTGGCAAAATCACCAATTAGTAACCCCCTCTCGGCACACACAAATAATTAGTAACCTACTCTCGGGAACCTGTGAGAACCTGCTGGATCCCACCTCTGTAGCAACCAACTGGCCCAGGAGACTTCTGGCTGTCCCCAACCAGAGCCTTTTCAGCTCTGGGCCCAGCCTGGTGGAACTTAAGCCTTGCAAGATCTGGCCCAAGATGTTCTGCCAGGCCTTGGGTTGATAATTAAAGGAAAACAAGCTGTACCAGTCTGATAAATACAGCGTTCCAAACCCACATTGCTGGGTACAACCAATAAAGCAATGAACAATGCATAGTGCGATCTAATTAAATAGTTGTGTATTTTTCACATTCAAGTATAACCTCAAACTGCAGCTTGTTTTCTTTTAATTATCCAGTTTATCTGTACCTCCCATTTACTGGCTGAGGCAGCGATGAATATATCTTAGCTGGCCCGCCTACCCTTATTTTCTTTTGTTTTTCAGTTGTCCTGGTTTTGAATTTGCCTTCCTTTATTGTTTCCTTCGCTCTCTGAATTTGTCTTCCTTTATTGTTTCCTTCGCTCTCTGACTCTTGATTATCCTGTGTGATGTTGGCTAGGACACCAATTGGAATTAAAAAAATTGACAGCGTTTTAAATTGTATTACATATGCTATGTATTTTAACTGATTATGTTTTAATTGTTAGTCAGCCTGAACCTGACAATAGTCAAGAATGAGTGGGGTATAAATCTAATACAATCCATAGAATACACTTATCATAGAGTTCAGGGGAAATTCCTAGAACATTGCTGAGAAGTGATATTATATCGTCTCTAAACTAGTGTGACCAGATGTTCCGCTTTTGGTGGGACAGTCCCGCTTTTAAGCAATTTGTCCCGCATCCCGCGGGGTTTTTTAAATCTCCCGATTTTTGGAAGGCTGCCACACTGCCTTCTGAGGCGCTCCCCTTTTCCCACCCTGTCACAGGGCGGGAAACAGGGGAGCGCCCCAGAAGGCAGTGCGGCAGCCTCCCGTGCATGCGGCCACAGGAGCGCACTGCCTTTTGGACCGCTCCCCGGTTTCCCACCCGGTCACAGGGTGGGAAACAGGGGGCACCCCAGAAGGTAGTGCAGCAGCCTCCCGTGCTGCCACACTGCCTACTGGGGCGCTCCCATTTCCCACCCTGTGATAGGACAGGAAACCGGGGATCGCCCCAAAAGGCAGTGTGCTCCTGCGGGCACGCGCGCGTCCCGCTTTAAAAAGGTGAAAATCTGGTCACCTTACTCTAAACTCCACTCACCCCAGGCACTGGCCTCAAAATCTCCAAAGCTGAGAACACGGAAGAAAGCAAATAATTTTTGCTATTTGACACAACACATTTATTGCACATCCTGCTCAGTTAACAGTGATCTTAATTCCATTTTTGTTACATTCCTCCAAACAGGGCCTCTATCACTAACCTTGCTACAAATAAGGTTATGGAGAAATTAGTCAGCTGGGGATTTCTGAAATGTGCCTCCTAGTACCTGTGTGACCCCTTGTCATTCACTCTATCTGTTGACACCAAATGGGCCGTGGCTTCCTGGGTGACATTTAACAGGCTAGAAGAGGCAAGAGAACCCAGGTAACAGGGACAATCATAAAAGAAAGAAGGACGGGACTATTGGGCCGAAGCAATTTTGTCCAGCTCCATCAGGTTGTAATAACCGTCTGATTGTTACACAGCAGAAATGAATGAAACCATTTTCTTCTTGGTGATCTTTGTGGGTCAAATTATGAGTACCTCAAACTTTATTATTTCTTTTCCCCATTTTGGTTTGAAATGGAAGGTCAGAAAGACTTCAGCTACGTGTTCGCTGTAGACACCATATTTTAAATCGGTAGAAAATATTGGCTCGGTTGATACATAAGCAGACAGACAAAATATGTTTCCAAATGCCGCAGTGAGATGTTGCAACTGGAAACAGAGTGAGGCAGTCGTAACTTTTCAGTACCTGTATCACATATGCTACGTATTTTTACTGACTATAATTTTCAGTACCTGAAAAGTACCTTGCCACACAGACATAGCTTTGCACATTTCTACACTGTAGCCCCTTTAGATGTTACAATCATGTGCACCAACTGTGCTACTCGAATCAGAGGTGTACCGCCTATGGGGAAAAGGGGTAACCCATGTTCCCGGGCGCACATAGACCTGGGCACCGGCACCAGCTCTGAGCAGTAGACCTGGACGCCGGTGTAACCTCTATCTGTGGGTTCTGTGGGGCAGAACTTGGAATGAGTTTGCAACAACAATTTTTAAAAACAAAATGGTTTACTTTCTTAACATATAACATCAACATTTAACATCACACTTCAAGGTCCTGTTCAGGTTGCATTTTCAAGTCCTTATATTTACAGTCTACTGATACTGCCAAGTCCAGTTCTTCTTTGCAAGTGGGTTGGCTCCTGAAGATTCCAAGGGCTTGATGAACAGGATTCAACATGGTGAAGGTTTCCATTACAAACATAAAAAGAAGCCCTGAAACAATCAACATTTACAAAATAGCAAAAATAAACAACTACCTTCCCAGTAGTTCCCAACAACATTGCAGTTACCTTAACAAGGTGTTAAGGGCTTGTACAAATCAAGGTCCGAGTCTGGTAGCCTTGTCTCCTCCAAACTACATGAGCTCTGCAACCTCTTGCTGCTTTGAGTCTCCACCCCTTGCTGGGTCAAACCATTCTGAGCATGGGGGTTACACTGGCATGGGCTCCAGGCAGTAGACCTGGATGCTGGCACAGGCTCCAAGCAGTAGACCTGGGCTCTGGGCAGTAGACCTGGGCACCTGTGGGGGGGCCCAGAAAATTCAGATTTTGTCTCCGGGCTCCATTTTTCCTAGATATGCCTCTGACCCGAATGCTACCAGCAATCTTCCCAACATGTGAAGTGCCATATGGTCTGAAAGGGGCCACACACACATATTTTGCACCCATGTACAGCCACTAGACATGTACACAAAACCTGGATTGTTCGGGGTTCTGGATTGTGAGTACCAAAGCGGAAAATTCTGTTACCCCGCTACACACAACATAGTTTTGAGTAATTGTAAAGGCCATATACAATAAAACTGACTGACTGATTGGCAACATAGTGCCCATATGGACAAAAACGATTCATGGGCAGTTTACCTTCTTGGAGGGTTTTTTTGTAAATTTTAGATTTATATCCCACCTATAGCACACAACAGTGGGTAACAAGGCAAATGCAACTTTTCAAAGAGAAACAGTTAAAATAGAGCAAAATCTATATCGATCAGATCGATTTATTTACAGTCATTGACCAGCAAGGTACAAAAGATTAAAATCACAAAAATGGCAGAAATTACAAAAATACAGATTAAAACAGATAACAAAATGCTGATAATAGGAATCAGAAAATTCAAGACATAAGCACAAAATAATGAGTAGAGTGCCCAGCTAATAATAAATAAGAATTAGCTGGCAGAGCCGGTGGAGCGCTGTCGGGCCTTCCTGATTTTACTAGATATCCAGGCAAACTTGGCAACAGAATGCGTTCGTGGTTTATTTGTATCTGATAGCAGTATTTTAATCTTTTCTTTCTTAGCCAAAAAGGAGTTTGCCTGGTCACGGGGAAGAAGCATCCAATGTATCTCATCATAATATGAGCATTCAAGTAGAATATGTTCTGTATTTTCAACACCTCCCATTTGACAGTTGCAAATTCTGCCCTCAATTGGTACTTTGTTATAAATCCCATTGGTATAGTTAGGCGAAAGGGTATTATAACAGAGTAGGCTGTAGGCTCTACGATAGTTAAGTTTAAACAGAGAAGTAAGATAATGCATTATTGAGAGTCTATTTAGCATTATTTTACTGAAAATTGGGTTTTTAAGTTTATTGAGGTCGTGTTGCCTCTCGACATCTATAAGTTTAACAAGATCCCTAGCTCTGTCATCATTCATGCTTGTAATTAGTTGTTGGGAAAGTCCATAGTATGATAGTTTCTGTAGTACTGCTCTAAGCCACGGGGGAATAAATGTATCAAGCAAGACAAGTCTTGCAAGACCCCTCTGGCAGTAGCATAGTCTGAGCCAATATAGTATAGAGAGTGTCCATAATTTTGCCTGTACTGATATTAGTCCAGTCTCTATACGCAATGGAGTGTTCGAAATGTTATTTGGGAGCTGTAGGATAGGCTTCAAAAATGTTGATGGGGACGTTCAAGATTGCAGAGGGAGCCGGTTAAGGTGAGTGGTGTACCATAAGATAGTTGCGCCAATGATTTAGCCTTGAATCAAAATCCATACAATAATACAAATGATAATATCATACCCTAAGCTCCCAGCAGAGCTTACTCCCCAAAATAACCAACCTTCCACAAAGTAAGTGAGGAACGGTCCAAAGGGAGCATGTAGAAGAAGAAGGAGGGTTGGATTTATATCCCCCCCTTTATCTCCTGTAAGGAGACTCAAAGGGGCTTATAAACTCCTTTCCCTTTCCCCCTCACAACAAACACCCTGTGAGGTAGGTGGGGCTGAGAGAGCTCCGAGAAGCTGTGACTAGCCCAAGGTCACCCAGCTGGCGTGTGTGGGAGTGCACAGGCTAATCTGAATTCCCCAGATAAGCCTCCACAGCTCAAGTGGCAAATGACCCTTGATGTGTCCTTCCAGCTCAATGTTTCCATGTCTGGAAAAGGCACATGCGGCAACACAGAATACCAATAGCATACCTAGACCATATAGCATGGCATGTGCCATCTGTTAGAGTCTGTTACTCCAGTCAGCAAACAAGACCCAGGAAAGTTTCAAGAGCTTTATTGCAACTGTGTCAGCCCAAGGATCAGGAAGCCAAAGTTGGCGCTTTGCCCCTGAGCCCCAGTATCTACCTGAACATTGCCACATGGCTCATCCCAGAATGCCCCCTCCCTCGCATTCCCAAAACATCAGCATAAGAAAAGATGGTGAGAAAGAGGCATTGTTATGATAGTGACAGACCCTTCCCTCCTCCAGGAAGCTGGAGATAAGAAAGTGGTTTGCCTCTTCAACTAGTTACAAGCAACCATTAGAAAACCTTCCCAGCCTCAGGCTATGATAATGCAAGTCCAGCTGTGGCCTTGGTGTGGACGTGTGAGATGCCAGGCCGAGTGTGGCGCAGGCCTGACACCATCAGGGTGTAATAGTTGAAGTGTCAGACTAAGATTTGGGAGATGCGGGTCTAAATCCCCACTCTGCCATGGAAGCTTGCTAGGTGATCTTGAGCTAGTCCAGTGGTGGCGAACCTTTGGCACTCCAGATGTTATGGACTACAATTCCCATCAGCCCCTGCCAGCATGGCCAATTGGCCATGCTGGCAGGGGCTGATGGGAATTGTAGTCCATAACATCTGGAGTGCCAAAGGTTCGCCACCACGGAGCTAGTCAGTCCCTTTCAGCCTTACAGGGTTGTTGAGAGAACAAAGTGCAAATGGGGGAGAGAACTAGCACATGCCACTCTGGAGGAAGGGCAGGCTAAAACATCCTAACTAAAGAAGGAAACTCTGCTACCAGCCATGTGGGGGTGACATGGAGCCTCCATGTGTGACAGGGCCAATTCATATGGCAAGCCCATCGGAGCAGCTACTATTAAAAGCCTGTGGGAAAATAACGTGTGAAAATAACTCTGGGCACCTCCAGATGACTACACACAAACACAAAAACCCACTTCTTGATATGGAAGCGTTACTCCTGCTTAGTACCACCTGCAATATGTGTAGCATTGAACAATATTTATATACTGTCCAGGGACAGGGCTGGCAGCCTGTTCCACCACCCCCTACCCGCCCAGGGACCCTGGATCAGCCTACAACCGACAGCCTCTTCCCTGCACTTACCACAAGGAACCGGGACCTCCAGTAAGTCAGCAGCAAGAAGGAACAGCAGAGAAATGGCAGGAGAGCCTGAGCAGCAAGAACAAGCCCCTGCAGTTCCAGGGTGCAGGATGGAGGCAGCACAGCCATAGCTAGGCTGCAATCAGCAGTCCTCGGCAGCCAGCACAGCTTCAGCCAGGCTACAATCAAGGAGGAGGGCCAGGAAGGCTGAAAGCCAGGCTGGCAGGGCAAGACAGACAGCTCGCCAGCCACTAAGAGGTTGGAGCAAAGAGCTCCCAGGAGGGAGGGAGACTCCTGAGAAGGATAAAAGGGAGGCAAGGCAAAAGGGAGGGGGTTAGTGTGGTGCAGGTGTAACCTCTATCTGTGGGTTCTGTGGGGCAGAACCTTGAATGAGTTTGCAACAACAAATTTTTTAAAACAAAATGGTTTACTTTCTTAACATATAACATATAACATCAACATTTAACATCACATTTCAAGGTCCTGTTCAGGTTGCATTTTCAAGTCCTTATATTTACAGTCTACTGATACTGCCAAGTCCATTTCTTCTTTGCAAGTGGGTTGGCTCCTGAAGACTCCAAGGGCTTGATGAACAGGCTTCAACATGATGAAGGTTGCCAGGAGAACTCTCACCCATTACAAACATAAAAAGAAACCCTGAAACAATAAACTCCAACATTTACAACATAGCAAAAAACAAACAACTACCTGCCCAGTAGTTCCCAATAATATTGCAATCACCTTAACAAGGTGTTAAGGGCTTATAGAAATCAAGGTCCGAGTCTGGTAGCCTTGTCTCCTCCAACTACATGAGGTCTGCAACCTCTTGCTGCTCTGAGTCTCCACCCCTTACTGGGTCAACCCATTCTGAGCATGGGGGTTACACAGGTGCACAAGCTTGCAGGAGTGCTTTTAACTACCTGATACAAGTAAAGAGCTGATGAACTGAAGTTGAAATCAGGTCCCGTTTCTTCCAAAAGCGTGGCCAAGCTCTTGCAAGGCCAAGGTGGCTTACCCTGCAGGAGTGGTCAGCGGGGGGGGGGGGGTGCACTCACATTTACTTACTTACATTATTTATTATGGTTTCCAACCTCCAGGTGACACCTGGAGATCTCCCACTATTATAACTGATCTCCAGATTACCAAGATCAGTTCCCAGAGAGAAAATGGCTGCTTTGAGAATACTAAACATAATAATAAACATAATAATAAACATAAACATAATAAACATAAACATAATAAACATAATAATAAACATAATAAACATAATAATAAACATAATAATAAGCATAATAATAAACATAATAATAAACATAATAATAATAAACATAATAAACATAATAGAAGAAGAAGAAGAGTTTAGATTTATATCCCCCCTTTCTCTCCTGCAGGAGACTCAAAGGGGCTTACAATCTCCTTGCCCTTCCCCCCCTCACAACAAACACCCTGTGAGGTAGGTGGGCCTGAGAGAGCTTCGAGAAGCTGTGACTAGCCCAAGGTCACCCAGCTGGCTTGTGTGGGAGTGTACAGGCTAATCTGAATTCCCCAGATAAGCCTCCACAACTCAGGTGGCAGAGCTGGGAATCAAACCCGGTTCCTCCAGATTAGATACACGAGCTCTTAACCTCCTACGTCACTGCTGCTCCTACGCCACTGCTAATAATAAACATAATAGTAATAATAATAAACATAATAATAAACATAATAATAAACATCATCATCATCATCATCATCATCATCATCATCATCATCATCATCATCATAATACATGGTATGAAAAGCTCATTAAACACAAAGAAAAGACAGCATTCCCAATCTACTTCAGCAGGGATACAGGATGGTAAAGTAATTGTCTTTCACGGGCCCTAATTAATTATATTCCAAAATGCACATGCTCTTTATTGTCGATGCCAGAAATCAGAGTTTCCCACATTTTCTGTCAAGCAAGCCTTTTTCCCTGGCTTAATTAAGAGTCTAAAAGAGTGTTTTAATGGAATCCAATCTGATAGGTGAGCAGACAACTTGAAGCATTTGAAGAGGCCATGTTTTGCTCTGGTCTTCCTAATACGTCCTCTGCATCCACTATCAAACCATGCGTTTCTTTTTACATAGTTTGGAACTCCCGCTGTTCAGGTGCATATGTGGCTTGTGAGGTTCCAAAGTCCTTGATAATATTTCTTTTGATTTGGATGCTTTCCTACAGCTGAACAATTCAGCTGTAAGCCAATTGCGTTCTCTTGAATACCTTGTTCCAGTCGCATTGTAGCTTAATAAAGGACACCATCTGAGTGGCTTTTGAAGATTTCTTTCCCCACACAATGCATTTAACCTGGAGCCGTATCATGACAATCTGAGGGGAGCAGGGTAAACTAGAAAGGGTAAACTAGAAGGGTAAATTATCACCCCTATGATAGTTGCCCACTTGAAAATAATAAACCAATGATGAATAGCACAGTTGAAAACAGGGTTTGGACTGCAGAAACCTGAACGCAAACAAATCTCCAACAGATCTGAAACAAATCATGAGCTTTTCGACGTGACACGTTTAAGTTGCACAGAAATTTCCCAGTCTGGAGCATACTGGTGACAGCTAACAGGGTCTTATAATGGCAGCTAGTGGGGTCCCAATCCTGGTTATGACTCCTAGGCATTGGTGGACCTCCCGCACTGACAGTAACTTTCCCACACTGGTTGCCAGGGTTACCTACCGACCCTTATAGGTAGCTATTCAGTGGTGTAGATCACATAGCTTATCTCTTTATCAAGGCAACTTTCTGACCATTTCATTACAGTAGAGTTCTATTTGCCTGGACAGAAAGCCTGGATAATTCCATTTTGCAGAAGTTGATGAAAGCCGGAAGAGCAGGAGCTTTCCTGACCTCCTCAGACAAGCCGTTCCATAAGTTGGGGGCCACAGCAGAGAAGACAATGCTAGGGATACTTATGTATTTTGCCCATTTGCAGGATGGTATCTGCAGAAGAAGAAGAGTTGGATTTATATCCCCCCCTTTTTCTCCTGTAAGAAGACTCAAAGGGGCTGACAATCTCCTTTCCCTTCCCGCCCTCACAACAAACACCCTGTGAGGTGGGTGGGACTGAGAGAGCTCAGAAGAACTATGGCTAGCCCAAGGTCACCCAGCTGGCGTGTGTGGGAGTGCACAGGCTAATCTGAATTCCCCAGATAAACCTCCACAGCTCAAGAGGCAGAGTGGGGAATCAAACCCGGTTCCTCCAGATTAGAGTGCACCTGCTCTTAACCACTACGCCGCTGCTGCTCTCAGAAGGCCCTGCTGGTATAAGCAAAATCGGCCCGGTGGTGTGTAGAGAGAAAGGTGGTACCTCAGATAAGAGGGTTCAAGCCCATGGGTAAGTTTAGAGCAGAGGTCTTCAAACTATGGCCCTCCAGATGTTCAGGAACTACAATTCCCATCAGCCTCTGCCAGAATGGCCAAGTAGCAGGGCTGATGGGAATTGTAGTTCCTGAACATCTGGAGGGCCATAGTTTGAAGACCCCTGGTTTAGAGGGTTGCCAGTGCTAGATTGGGAAGTACCTGAAAATGTTGTGGACAGACCTTAGGGAGAGCAGGAATCTCCTTGGCATACAATGCCATAGAGTCCACCCCAGAGGTGGGATCCAGCAGGTTCTCACAGGTTCCCGGGAGAAGGTTACTAATTATTTGTGTGTGTCGAGAGGTGGTTACTAATTGGTGATTTTGCCCCGTGATTTTTGCCTCAGTTACGGCCCTCCTCTCAGCAGTAGCGCGCAGAACTTGAAGCAATCTAGCAGGAGGTGCACCGGCGTGCGTGGCAGCCTGCGCCTGCGTGCATTCGTTTCCCACCCAAGGACTGGCACAGTGGCTGCGTCCTTGCCACAGCCCTGCCCAGGAATGCCCCACCCCTGGAATGCCCGGCCACGCCCCCGTCGTGCCCCGCCCAGCCCCATTGGCGCTACGCCACAGTTTGAATCCCACCACCATGGGAACCTGTTACTAAATTTTTTGGATCCTACCACTGGTCCACCCTCCAGGGAAACTGATCTCTGGCATAGTGGCTTAGTGGTTAAGACCAGGGGATTCTAATCTGGTAAACTCAGTTTGATTCCGCACTCCTACACATAAGTGGTGGAGTCTTATCCGGTGAACTGGGTTCAATTCCCCTCTCCTCCACATGAGTGGTGGAGTCTAATCTAGACAACTGGGTTGGATTCAGTGGTGGGATTCAGCAGGTTCGCACCACTTGGGCAGAACCAGTTGTTAAAATGGTGCTTGTAAACAACCAGTTGTTAAATTATTGGAATCCCACCACTGGAACCGGTTGTTAAATTATTTGAATCCCACCACTGGTTGGATTCCCCACTCCTCCACAAGAGCGATGAAGTCCAATCTGGAGAACTGGGTTCAATTCCCCAATCCTCCACATGAGCAGTAATGTCTAATCTGGAGAATTTGGTTCAATTCCCCGCTCTTTCACATGAGTGGCAGACCTTAATGTGGTGAACTGGGTTCAATGTCCCACTCCGCCACATGAAGCCTGCCAGGTGACTTTGAGCTAGTCGCTTTTGCCTCAAAACTCTCTTGTCTGCACAAACCTCACCAGGTGTCTGTTGCGGGGAGGGGAAGGTGATTTGAGACTCCTTAAAAGCTAGAGAAGGAGCCACGTGGCGTGGTGGTTAAGTGCTTGCACTGCCACTCACACGGTCAGGAGTTCGAGCCCCCTGTGGGTCAGATATCCTGGCAGCTGGCTCATGGTCAACTCAGCCATCCATCCATTCCTTGGTCAGTAAATGAGTAAGTAGCACACAGCTAGGGGGTAAAGAATAGCCAGGGAAAGCAATGGCAAACTACCCCACAAAAACAGCTTGCCTATAAAATCACTGCTTGCAGCGGTACCCCAGGGTCAGACACGACTGAAGGGGAAACTTTACCTTTAAAAGCTAGAGAAAAGCAGGGTATAAAAGCCAACCCTGTGGCGTAGGAGGTTAAGAGCTCGTGTATCTAATCTGGAGGAACCAGGTTTGATTCCCAGCTCTGCCACCTGAGCGCTGGAGGCTTACCTCGGGAATTCAGATTAACCTGTACACTCCCACACATGCCAGCTGGGTGACCTTGGGCTAGTCACAGCTTCTCGGAGCTCTCTCAGCCTCACCTACCTCACAGGGTGTTTGTTGTGAGGGGGGAAGGGCAAGGAGATTGTCAGTCCCTTTGAGTCTCCTGCAGGAGAGAAAGGGGGGATATAAATCCAAACTCCTCCTCCTCCTCCTCCTCTTCTTCATCTTCTTCCTCTTTTTCTTCTTCTTCCTCTTCCTCTTCCTCTTCCTCTTCCTCTTCCTCTTCTTCTTCTACTGCTGTCTGGGATTCCCAGGTCCAACTTTAAGCCTAGCATTTGTGATCTCTGAAATGTCCTAGGCAGCCAGCGGGCACCAGGGCTGATGCATGCTTTCTCCCCCCCCCCCGCCCCCCACCCCCAAGTTCAAAGGGAAGGGAGTGCTGCCTCTTTAAAATCACATATGCGTTAGTAACATAAAGACACCTCCTACTCAGCGAAGGATTCAGATGCAGGCAGCCAGCCGGACTTGAGCTCCAGCTCTCTTGCCAGGCAGATGTATATCGGAGCATCATTTCAGAGCTTTCTCTCCGGTGTTTCTGAACAGAACTTCAGCTGTTCTTGGAACTCCAGGATAATCAGCATCCAGATGACCCCCCCCCCAAAAAAAGCACTAAGGAATGGCTGAGGCACAACATCTGGAACAGGTACTGTTTCTTATTTGTCCTTTTTTTAAAAAAAAACATGAGCTATTTTGCCAGAACGTTGATCGGGAACATGCATTCATTTTAATTTTTTTGTTTTGTAAAAGAAAAAAGGAAATGAAGACATATATGGATTTTGAATCCAAAATACCCCTTTTTATCTCTGTTGGGGGGGGTGCTTCAAAGGAGGGAATCCATACATGCTAAATGCTGAACTGGGTTGATTGTTAGAACTGACTGATCCCCTGATTTGAAGTAACGTTTTCTTAGCTGTAAGTCCAATTGATTTTAGTGCAACTTTCAAATCTGACTCTTGACACAAATTCTGGAACAGCAGCTATACTAAATGCACAAAGCTAGCCAGTTCATGGGATTGCCTTCAAAATCCGATGTCCTAATATTTTTGTCCCTCTAAGGAAGCATACTGTCGGCTTTTTAAGGCTGATTTTTGCATCTCTGTCAGTTGAAATAGGAAAAGGAACTGAAGTTCAGCTAAGAACTTTCCTATTTAAAAAAATCCTTCATCGCTAATGCCCTGTGGACATTTGCTATGTCTCTTGCAACGTGTCTCTTGACAAATATAGGTGGAAGCCCGTTCCGCACTGTGCAGACTTTCCTGTTCTATGCAGTCCACATAAAAATATAGCAAGCCGTTTGTCACCATTTTGTTAAGTTGGTTTAAAGTGCCATCAAACCACAACTGACTTATAAAGACTTGTGTTGGGGCAAATGAGAAGCAGAGGTGGTTTGCCGTTGCCTTCCTCTGCAAAGTCTTCCTCGGTGGTCTTCCATCCAACCGCCGACCCTGCTCAGCTGCTGAGATCTGACGGGATTGAACCATGCTATACCATTACACATCGCATTTTTTTCTAGGGGTACCATATTTACTTGAAAGGAAGATATTCCTGAATGTAAGACGACTTCCCATTAAAAAAGTATTACATCATATGCAACTGTCAATTGTATGAGAATTTTAGACGGCTCTGTAATATTTTTTTCTTACCCCTGGTAAAGTCTTCCTTTCAGGTAAATAAGGATATCTCAAAAAGGATATTGAAGAGATAGAAAAAGTGCAGAGAAGGGCAACGAGGATGATTGAGGGACTGGAGCACCTTCCTTATGAGGAGAGGCTGCAGCGTTTGGGACTCTTTAGTTTGGAGAGGAGACGTCTGAGGGGGGATAGGATTGAAGTCTATAAAATTATGCATGGGGTAGAAAATGTTGACCGAGAGACATTTTTCTCTCTTTCTCACAATGCTAGAACCAGGGGGCATCCATTGAAAATGCTGGGGGGAAGAATTAGGACGAATAAAAGGAAACACTTCTTCACGCAACGTGTGATTGGTGTTTGGAATATGCTGCCACAGGAGGTGGTGATGGCCACTAACCTGGACAGCTTTAAAAGGGGCTTGGACAGATTGATGGAGGAGAAGTCGATCTATGGCTACCAATCTTGATCCTCCTTGATCTGAGATTGCAAATGCCTTAGCAGACCAGGTGCTCGGGAGCAGCAGCAGCAGCAGAAGGCCATTGCTTTCACCTCCTGCAGGTGAGCTCCCAAAGGCACCTGGTGGGCCACTGCGAGTAGCAGAGAGCTGGACTAGATGGACTCTGGTCTGATCCAGCTGGCTTGTTCTTATGTTCTTAAGGAAGCTTGAAACTCTTAGCTCGGAGAACTGAAAAGCCTGCTTCCAGTAAAGAACGATTCGTGTCTTCGTTCATAACGTTTCTGTCTATCGCTCTTAACTGACAAAGGCATCTTAGAAAACTCTAAAAACGGTAACTGACATACCTCAGCAAACGGAAATCGGCAGCAGTATTCCTCACCCCGTACATTCAAAACTGTCTGTTGCAGCTTAAAGAAGAAGCAGGTATAAAAAACACAAGATGTGAAAAATTAAACGCAAAGTCATATTTGTGGTAGGAAGTGTCTCCTTTTATTGGTACACTTCTACTTTTTTCCTCTTGTCAAGTGTGAGGAAATTCTCATTTATCTGTTTGGTCCCCCCCTCCCCCCAACCTCCTGCTTCTTTTGGAAACATCAGCATTTTCTTTAACCTGAAGTAAACCCAGGAAACAGCATTTCCTCGCACACAGCTTTTGAACCATTGCATGTTGCCTCCAAATGTAATAAGGCTGCCAACTCCAGGTGGGAACGTTCCTGAAGATTTTTGGATGGAACCAAGGAAGAGTCCACCTTCCAATGCAGCCATTTTCTCTGGGGGAATGAATCTAATTTCTAATCCCAGGAGATCTCCAGCTACTACCTGGAGGTTGGCAACCTTAATATGCAGACCTGGCTAGACACGCCAATATCTGGTGAATTAACTACCCCTAACTGATTGACCGAGCTGTTTCTAAGTCTCCAGCCCTCCCATGGCAAAACTGATCCCCCGCCCCCCACAGTATCACCTTATCAGCTCAAAGATGAAAATCAGTTCTTATAACTTTCAGCTAAAGTTGCGCCATTAGGAAATCTGACGCTGGGCATCTGCTTCTAAAACAGAACATTTCTTGGCGCAGACCCCATTTTGGCTCAGTTTAATTACTTAAATGGACCAAAATGCAGCGCCTCTCAAAAACCTTTGCAGACCGTAAAAGCCCTGATGGAAAAAATAATAATACGTGAGAGAAGCTACTGACATTGGCTGTTGTACCACCTGATGCACTCAGCCGTGTAAGAGAAGAGATGGGACACTGAGAGCCAGTGGGGTGTGGCCATTAAGAGTGTGGGACCCGAGTTTGAATCCCGCTCGGGCCATGGGAGCTGACTTGGTGAGCTTGGGCCCGTCACACTCTCGAACTAACCCACCTCACAGGGGTAAAATGGAGATGAGGTGAATTGTGTCAGCAGCTCTGGGTCCTCATTGGTGGGAAAGCCAGGTCACAAATGAATTAAATAAATAACAGAAAGGGGCCAACTTTGGGCCTTTCCCCACTTTTCCTTCTACCACCTTCACTGCGCGCTACTCACCGCACACGTAATTTCTGGTGCGCGCCCGGGCTTCCCCATGACCCCGCGCCATTTTGAGGAGCGCCAGGAATGACGCGCGCTGAGGGAGCGCGAGAGCGGCAGCGTCGGGGCGGCTGCGTTGTCACCACCCCTGTCGTGGGGAGTGCCGCGGGATCCCGCACTACTTGGCCCGAGTAGCGCGCAGCAGAAGGTAAGTGGGGAAAGGCCCTTAGACGAGTAAATCTTTTTCCATCTCCCCGCTTTTATTCGTCCACCCCCCCTCCCCCACTGCACAGCCGCCTGATCAATTTCCGTACGTTGATCTGAAAGAAAGACAAGGCCATTTGTAATAAGTGGTTTACATGTGGAGGGACTGGAAAACTCGCTCTCTTTTGCGAACGAGCGCCACCTCAGTTCAGTGTGGGGACGACCGTGGTTCCAGTTTTTATTTTGTACCCTGCCCCTCTCCAATGTATTTATTTCCTTCTCTCCCCATTTCTAAAGCCAAGGAACGGCGTGACTGCTCTGCTCGGTGGAGATGCTGAGAAATTGCTGTTCGTAAGAGAGTCGAGGTCTTTCCTGTAGAAAGGCCCTCCGGGGAGATATCGAGAAGGGCAACTCATTACATCGCTGAAGATGAGAAGGGACAGAGACAGCCTCTTGCTCCAGGACGGGCACCATCGCCTTAACGCCACATCCACGAGCACGAACTTTGCCGCCATCTACAGCCTCTACAACGGAGACCTCAGCCCGCCCCACAACTTCACGTTGCCCTTCAACTTCAGCTACAGCGACTACGATCTCCCCTTGGATGAAGAAGACGACGTGACCAAAACCCGCACCTTCTTCGCGGCCAGGATTGTCATTGGGGTGGCGTTGGTTGGGATCATGTTGGTCTGCGGCATCGGCAACTTCGTCTTCATTGCTGCGCTGGCCCGCTACAAGAAGCTGCGCAACCTCACCAACCTCCTCATTGCCAATTTGGCCATCTCGGACTTCATTGTGGCCATTGTCTGCTGCCCTTTCGAGATGGACTACTATGTGGTGCGGCAGTTGTCTTGGGAACACGGCCACGTCCTGTGCGCCTCCGTCAACTACCTGCGCACTGTCTCCCTCTACGTCTCTACCAATGCGCTTCTGGCAATTGCCGTGGACAGGTAAGGAGAAGAATTAGAAATCTGACTCCTGTATGGTCAAGAATGTTGCATTCCTCTTTATAATTGTGGTTATCCAAATTGATTCCGTTGGTTCACCTGCCACCCCTTGACCACAACCAACCCTCTGGTTACAGTTTAAGTGACAGGTAGTTTAATTAGGCCAGTGGTGGCGAACCTTTGGCACTCCAGATGTTATGGACTACAATTCCCATCAGCCCCTGCCACATGGCCAATTGGCCATGCTCGCAGGGGCTGATGGGAACTGTAGTCCATAGCATCTGGAGTGCCAAAGGTTCGCCACCACGGAATTAGGCTCTGAGGCCTATGTTTCTACCCCAGGGCCTTCATTGCTAGGTACAGATGCATTTTTCATCCCTTCTGTGGGAGCAAGAAACAGAGGTAGACCTGACCGTTGTGCTGACTTTACAGCTTTGGTTGATGGCTAAAGGCAAAACTACACAATGGATTCCACACAACATAAATATAAACTCTTTAAGACATTATAAAAAGATCCATTGTGTGTTCTCACAGTACTGGAGAGCACAAGTGTTGCCAGCCAAAATGAATCTTTTTTCCCACCTGCTGCATGGAGGTCTGGTTAGTTTCACAGTGGCACGCACCATTTTGTGTGCTGCAGGAGATTCTTTGTGAAGATTCCCCACAAAGGTTTCCTCTGTCTGTTGCTCATCTGTTTTCTATTTCACTGTAAAAAGTTGATGAATAAAATTTGTTCAGCCTAGCGATCCTGTCCATGTGTCATTTTCCTTTTTTTGTTTTGTTTTGAGGGGTATGTCTGCAAAGCTGCAGCAACCCAAATATGCCCGTACTGCAGCTTCTCTAATGGTGTTGCAGTAGCTTCATAGACATCCCCCTCAAAAAAAAGAAGGAAAAACGTGCACAGGACCACTAGGCTAAACAAACTTTATTCATCTGCTTTTTACAGAGAAATAGCAACCGGATGAGCTGCAAGCAGAGGAAACCTCCATGAGGAATCTCTGCGGAGAATCACACAAAATTGTAGACACAAGCAGTGGAAACTAAAATAAGAAGTTTGGGCAGGAGAAATAAAATGTTTCCTGCCTGCTGGCATTTGCTCAGGCTGAATTGTTTTGGGGAAGAAAGCTGTGCGAAGTTCGTCCCCTATTTATAACATCCAAAAGATGTGATATTTGTACTGTGCAGGATTCACCTATGATACACATTACATGTGTCAGGTCATGATATGTGACTGGACTTGCAGTCAGACATACATTGGGGCAATTCACCTTAAAAAGTGTTCAAGGAGCAGCCGTGGCGTAGGAGGTTAAGAGCTCGTGTATCTAATCTGGAGGAACCGGGTTTGATTCCCCGCTCTGCCGCCTGAGCTGTGGAGGCTTATCTGGGGAATTCAGATTAGCCTGTGCACTCCCACACACGCCAGCTGGGCTAGTCACAGCTTCTTGGAGCTCTCTCAGCCCCACCTATCTCACAGGGTGTTTGTTGTGAGGGGGGAAGGGCAAGGAGATTGTCAGCCCCTTTGAGTCTCCTACAGGAGAGAAAGGGGGGATATAAATCCAAACTCTTCTTCTTCTTCTTCTTCTTCTTCTTCTTCTTCTTCTTCTTCTTCTTCTTCTTCTTCCTGTTCCACATTCATCAGCAGAAAACGCCATGGCGGGGATTTTTTTACACTTTTTGCTGGCTCCACATATTCTCCCTAGGGTAAGTGGAGCCAAAACTGTTTCCACTGGCAAAAAGGTACAGGGAGGGAAACGGGAAGTCCTTCCCCCCTCAGAGCACTTTTTAAGATGAGATCCCTTGGGGTATGTCTGACTGCGAGTGTACTGTGACCTGGCACATGTTGGCCATGCTGTGAAGTTATGTTCTCAGCCACTTGCCAGTGCTGTGAAGTGAGCACAAGGTGTGAACAAGCACCTTTAAAGGTGAGTCCCTCTGATGCAAGTCCAGTTGGGCATCTCATGCCGCTTCACCCTGAGAAAAAGGGCAGCAAGAAGACAATATTCTGCATCTCTATGGTAGCTTCGTTGAGCAGGGCTATGAGTGCGACTGTTCTCTCAACCAAAATTTGGCCTGTTGGTGCCTGAGCTTTAGAAGACAAAAGCTCACCATGTGGACAGGGCAGAGTTACACCCCTCTAAGACCCATTGGCCCACTGAACAGCACAGGCTGGGCTGACCTCATCACATTTTCAGAAGCTAAGCAGGGTTGGCCCTGGTAAGTACTTGGATGGGCAATGACAAAGGAATATCTGGGCCATGACTTGGAGGCAGGCAATGGCAAACCACCTCTGAATTTCTCTTGCCTTGAAAACTCCACGGGGTCACCCTAAGTCGACTGCAACTTGACAGCACTTATCACTGTCGAGCTCCGTTGACTTTGGTGGACTGAGAAGGGTGGAGCTGTGTAGATGATACCAAATTATGTAGGGTGGTGAGAGCCACAAAGGATTGCGAAGAGCTCCAAGCGGACCTTGATAAATTAGGGGAGTGGGCTAAGAAATGGCAAATGCAGTTCAATGTAGCAAAATGTAAAGTGATGCACATAGGGGCAAAAAATCCAAACTTCACATACACGCTACAGGGGTCAGTGCTATCAGTCACAGACCAGGAAAGGGATTTAGGCGTCTTAGTTGATAGTTCCATGGGAATGTCAACTCAATGCATGGCAGCTGTGAAAAAGGCAAACTCTATGCTGGGGATCATTAGGAAAGGAATTGATAATAAAACTGCAAAGATTGCCATGCCCTTATATAAAGCAGTGGTGCGACCGCACTTGGAGTACTGTGTTCAGTTCTGGTCGCCACATCTCAAAAAGGATATTGAAGAGATAGAAAAAGTGCAGAGAAGGGCAACGAGGA
The DNA here is from genome assembly GCF_021028975.2 of Sphaerodactylus townsendi. NCBI lineage: Eukaryota > Metazoa > Chordata > Lepidosauria > Squamata > Sphaerodactylidae > Sphaerodactylus > Sphaerodactylus townsendi. The sequence goes on from NC_059425.1 coordinate 185,120,788, forward strand.
TGATTGAGGGACTGGAGCACCTTCCTTATGAGGAGAGGCTGCAGCGTTTGGGACTCTTCAAGTTTGGAGAGGAGACGTCTGAGGGGAGATATGATTGAAGTCTATAAAATTATGCATGGGATAGAAAATGTTGACAGAGAGAAATTTTTCTCTCTTTCTCACAATACTAGAAGCAGGGGGCATTCATTGAAAATGCTGGGGGGAAGAATTAGGACTAATAAAAGGAAACACTTCTTCACGCAACGTGTGATTGGTGTTTGGAATATGCTGCCACAGGAGGTGGTGATGGCCACTAACCTGAATAGCTTTAAAAGGGGCTTGGACAGATTTATGGAGGAGAAGTCGATCTATGGCTACCAATCTTGATCCTCTTTGATCTGAGATTGCAAATGCCTTAACAGTCCAGGTGCTCGGGAGCAACAGCCACAGAAGGCCATTGCTTTCACATCCTGCATGTGAGCTCCCAAAGGCACCTGGTGGGCCACTGCGAGTAGCAGAGTGCTGGACTAGATGGACTCTGGCCTGATCCAGCAGGCTTGTTCTTATGTTCTTATGTTCTTATGTGTTCAGGTAATCCACTGAGGCTTGCTGTTCACTTACAGAGGGCTTTGTTGACTCGATGTATCAGGCCAGACAGGCCATTGTTGGGTGCCTGATGGGGCACTGATGACCCTTTAAAGGGGTCCCAAAAAGGGAGTTCCCTGTACAAACACCAGGGTGACATGGGGTGACATCACATCACAATGTAGACTGTTTACCAGGCGACTTGCCATTGCCTTCCCCAGTTGTCTACACTTGACCTCAGCATGCTGGATACTCGTTTTACTGTCCTCAGAGTGATGGAAGGCTGAGTCAACCTTGAACTGGCTGCCTGAAGCTGACTTCCGTCGGGATCGAGCTAAGGGTTGCGAGCAGAGCTTTGACTGCGGTACTGCAGCTTACCCCTCCGGGCCACATGCTTCTAGAAAGGGCGTGTAAATGATGCGAAAGGGGGGAAGGGAAACGTGGGTGTATATGCGGAGTCAAGAAATAACACATTTGTTAGGCAAAACTCCCCAGTTAAAAATTGTTCAAAGCGGCACGTTTCATGGTCTGTGGGATTAGCGAAAGATTTCACTTTGCCGTCGAATTGCAATAGACCCTTAATGCCGTATGAGAATTTGCAGGTCATGAACAGGCTGAGAGAAAAGTCTTTTACAGATACTATTGTGCTGTATTCCGAAGCATCAACCGAGACAATGTTTTTCAGTTTATTAGAGCTTTTAGAAGGATACACTAGTATAGAAAGAGCCACCTCTTTCCAGTCAATTGTGGTTTTCCCTTCCACTCGGACCTGTTCAAGCTGTCTCAAGACTTAAATAGGTAGGCATAGAGATAGATAAAATCTTTGAAAAATCCTTAAGAATTTGAACATAATACTTTTTGTATGGAAGAACATGAGCCAAGTCAAAAAGGACAATATTCTGGCATCTAGTTAATAATATAATAATTGCTCTGTTGCAAGCTAGATTCTTTAAGATATCCTTTTCAACTTTACTGGCTTTCCTCCATGCTGAGGATTTTAGAGATGCTGTAATTATGAGCGGATGATATTACCCGGCAAAATCAGAAAAGACCACGGGGTAGATGGCACAGCAGGCTTCCTGGTTTAAAGATCCAACAAAAATATTCAGTTATAAAATAAGAGCGACTCTCAAAGAAGAGAAAATAATGAGATAAATAACGAGTAACGAACATATAATTAACTCGACACTCCAGGTACCAGAGTGTTATGCATTCGTAAGACAGTTTCTCTCCCACTCTTCTCCGACGGATTTATGATTGCCTCAGGTAGCAATCTCACATTAGAGTCCTTTTCTCAAAGAATGGCATTTTTATGAAGAATTTTTTTTAAAAAAAACCTGAAATAAAAATATTTATACTGAATACTGATTATGTCATCAGAAGTCATTGAGGGTCTGGATAAAATACATGAAAATGCTGTACTGGTATCTCTCGATGGATGTTCAACTATGACCTACCTTTGAATTACCAGAACAATGGGTTGGATCCAGCCCCCTTTTCCTTCAATCTTCACCAGTTTGCCTACTAAGTACAACCCCCATTCTCCTATGGCTTATGTACATGCAGGTTGGATCCAACCCAGTGGCATACCGCCCATTGGACAAACTGGGCAGCTGCCCAAGGCGCAGGAATTTAAAGTCACATGGGGCGGCCTGATTTCTAACCCCGCCCACTCTCTACGGTGGCCCACAAGCAAAGTAGGACAAACAAGGAGTTTTCTGCCATCGCGGAGGACGATCCATCCCCCCCAGAACCCAGAGCAACCCCCAGCAGGGTGGGAAGGGCTACCACCACCCATTGGGGAGGGGGGCGAATCAAACCCAGGTTTTGCCCAGGGCACCAGTTTCTAGGCACACCACTGATCCACCCCAATGTGAATACTTTTACAAGAAGAAAACAAACCCACCCATTTCCCAATAACTCTGCCTGAAAGACTTTTAGCCTCAAGTTGCATCATTTTTTTTAGTATCAGCTTCTTTAAAAGAGGCAATAACGACAATAGGGTTTTGGATGCCACTAAGATTCCCAATTCTGAGTTGTAACTTGTCTGTGACTTGATGGATCTTTTCACCATGAGCAGGATGTGGAACTTCTTTACATTTTAGAGCCCTTTTCTGAAAGCATGGGGTTGGATCTAGGCAAACAGTTCCCCCAGTGAGAAAGAGCGGAAATCTTTCTTTTGACCTCCCAAAAAAGCTGTGCAGATGCTCAACATGGACAGCTAAAGCATAAGGGGGAGATCAGAGAAAGATCCACTCCATAGTCTAATCTGGCTGGCAGTGGATTTCCAGTGTTTTAGGCACTGAGCTTTCCACTGGTTACCTTAGTTCTTTTTGCTGGAACTGCCAAGGGATGAACGAAGGACCTTAGGCACACAAAGTACCTGTTCTGCCATTAAGCTATGGTCCTATAAATATGAATAATCACCTAAAGAAGTGGAAGAAAAGACAAGTAACTCTAAATCAACCTAAATCCACTTAGCAAGTATTAACTTTGGTTGTTCACTGGGATTCCTCCCTTCCTACAAGCTCATTAATTCACAAGATCCATTGGAAATCAATGAAAACCTTATGGTTTTGCCTTGCTATGAGTATACGAACATCCCAAATGCCCTCTTTTTTCCCTTGGTTGATTAAAAGCATTTATCTTAAAGAGAACTGCCTGGCATGTATATGCAGCATATGCCCGTTGGCTGTTATCTATGAAGGCATCCAGCCAGCCGCTCTGCATGCTCAAGATGCTCGTACAGATGTGAAGCCCTGAGAAAGAGTTCACATTGCAGGAAAGCTTTGGGTACAGTCGGGAGATTTGTGGGCGCAATGCAATACTTGCAGGTTAACAAGAGCATTGCTGACATTAATGACAGTTATATAACCCTGAGCCCTCACGGGGAGGGCGGTATATAAAACAAATAATAATAATAAAAAAGTTTGAAACACTATGGCCCTTTCTGCACGGGCAAAATACAGCGATCCAGGGATGGCGTTTTTGTTTTTGTTCACACATGCAGCAGCACCGTCCTAGCTGCCCCAGAGCGGCATGAAGCCAACGCTTTAAACCTCGCTTGTTGAGTGAGGTTTTTGCAAAGCGGTGTCTTCCTGTTGGCGCTGTCCCCTCCACTGACCTCTTCTTCCAGCATCGCTCTGGAGAGCTGCAGAGACCCACCCACGCTATCCTCCGACCCCTGGAGGTTGGAGGGCAGCTTGGGCAGGTCCCTGTAGCCCTCCAGAGAGACGCTGGAAGAAGAGGTCAAAGGAGGGGACCAGAGGAGAGGCGGCTCTGTGCAGAGCCACCTCTCCGGCTGGGGAGGAAGTTGGGGCTGCTCACATGCTGCGGTGCAAACAGCCCCAGAGCCTCCATCGGCATCATTCATGCCGGTGGAGGTGCATTTCCGCATGTGTGCGGAAAGGACCTTAGCATCTGGGAAATCAACCTTCTGCGTTGTTAACCGGAAATGCTACCTTGAAATCCAAAGAGAAGCTTGTGGGGAACATGTGATAAGGGGGTGTCTCACACGAGAAAATTTAGCAGAGCTTCATGAGCTGGTATTTCCCTTCTATTTTGAGGTCTCCTGCTGTATTCCGTAGGCTCCTGTTATCTTATAACCTGGCGCTATGCATTGATCAGTAAAACAGCTTGCAGAATCAAGATAATAACAAAGCACTCGGAGGTGTCCGAAAGAGAAAGGAGCAAACCCTGGTGAAATACAATCACCTTCCCCTCAGTGGAAATTGAGTAAGGGATATTAGGTTATTTCACATAGATACAATTAGACCTGCCTGTCTAACTCCCCTCCCACTGATTTTTTTAAGTCCACCTCCTTTTGTCTTGTTCCGTCAGAACCAGAATAATACTGGCAATTATATCTTGAGGCTACATAGCATCCGTCACATAATTTCTCTAAGGCCCAGTCATCTAGCATACCTATTTGTGCGCAACTGCTACGTGACAGGTCTAAAAATTTGCAGTCAGCATTTGTTGTTGCGGTTGTTTAAGTTCTCAATTCATAGGCACTTTAACTCTTGAGAGACCGACCAAGGGTCTGATACGGCATGACACAGCATCATGTATTCACATAATGCAGCAGTGGCGTAGGAGGTTAAGAGCTCATGTATCTAATCTGGAGGAACCGGGTTTGATTCCCCACTCTGCCACCTGAGCTGTGGAGGCTTTTCTGGGGAATTCAGATTAGCCTGTACACTCCCACACACGGCAGCTGGGTGACCTTGGGCTAGTCACAGCTTCTCAGAGCTCTCTCAGCCCCACCTACCTCACAGGGTGTTTGTTGTGAGGGGGGAAGGGCAAGGAGATTGTAAGCCCCTTTGAGTCTCCTGCGGGAGAGAAAGGGGGGATATAAATCCAAACTACTACTACTACTACTACTACTACTACTACTACTACTACTACTACTACTACTACTACTTCTTCTTCTTCTTCTTCTAATGGCAATGCAATATGGCTGGCTGCAGATTCCACACTTTACTCTGTCTCATAAAAAGATGTCAGCATGGTGACTTGAGGTGCAGCAGTTCAGAAAATTATATGCTTCCACATTAGAATATAGTTCCAAATGAATATGAGAATTATCTTTCATTTTTTACAGGCTACTTTTGTCAAAATCATTATGTTGTGCATTATTGAACATGGTACTTTAATACAACAGCATTTATAGTTCATTGTATTTCTTTCAAACTTGCAAATGTACGGTGGGGGAGCAGGGCTAGGTAGGCACTAGGACCCAGGCGGAGCCTTCTACAAGAAAGAAGGTCCAGCATGTTGAGTTCTGTGGCAGAGGAATAGACAACCCTACTAACATCTTTTTCTGAGGCAGACTATAACAGTTTCCAATTCCATCATCAGTCATGGGGCTTCCTTCTACTGAAAAATGGCTCTTCTTAAACATGGATTTCAGGTGACAATTGGCAATTGAAAAAGGTAGTCCTTTTCAGTATCCCATAAACGAGCTTGAAAACACATTGTTTTGTTGCACAGCTTAGCCCACCAGATTTTGGAAACCTCCCTTGTCTTTTGCAGGTACCTCGCCATCGTTCACCCCTTGAAACCCCGGATGAACTACCAGACAGCTACCATTCTGATCGCCTTGGTCTGGATCATTTCCCTCCTCGTCGCCATCCCATCGGCGTATTTTGCAACCGAAACGGTGCTCTTCATGGTCCAAAACCAAAAGAAAATTTTCTGCGGGCAAATCTGGCCAGTAGACCAGCAAGTTTATTACAAATCCTACTTCCTTTTCATATTCGGGATCGAGTTCGTGGGACCCGTGATCACCATGACACTGTGCTACGCCAGGATCTCCCGGGAGCTTTGGTTCAAAACCGTGCCCGGCTTCCAGACAGAACAAATCAGGAAGAGGCTCCGTTGCAGAAGGAAGACAGTTTTGGTGCTCATGTGCATCCTGACCGCCTATGTCCTCTGTTGGGCGCCTTTCTACGGGTTCACAATTGTCCGCGACTTTTTCCCCACCGTGTTTGTGAAGGAGAAGCACTACCTGACCGCGTTCTACATTGTTGAGTGCATCGCTATGACAAACAGCATGATCAACACCATGTGCTTTGTCACAGTGAAGAACAACACCATGAGGTACTTCAAGAAGATCATGTTGCTCCGGTGGAGGTCCACCTACCATGGGGCCAGATCGAGCACAGAGATGGACATCAAGACGAGTGCCATGCCTGTCACGGAGGTGGTGGATTGCATTAGACTGAAGTAAGCTCTTGGTGGTGGACACATTGTGGCCAAGATTCCCTGTGGCATCTCATGTCATGAGCAACTCTCCATGCGCACTTTTGTATGTGTGAATACAGAGAATAGCTGCAGAGTATTTTCAAATGCTCCAATGGGCATTTACCCTGATTCCTCCATTTGTGTTATTCTTCTGTTCTCCCTGGCATTCAAAACACTTACCCTTGGAGTTATGGAATATGGAAATTAGCAGTGGCATGGGATTCTGTTTTCTTTCTCATGAAAATTAGGGGGAAATCTCCCTGTTTCTTATCTGTATGGAGGTTAATGGCTTGCCACGTCACTGAGAAGATAGAAGGTGGCGAACCGGCTAAGATCAACAAGCTGTTTCATGACTCAACGGACTTCAAAAGTTCTCGTCACCTTATCGGAACAAGTTCATGCAACTCCCAACATTGGAAACTACTTCCTCCAGTAATCTCCTTTTTGATGGACATAAGTTTGGGAACCAAACTGGCTTTCCATAAAAATTAATTGCTCATCCACTATCACCCCCTCCCCCCCCCAGTTAAGTAATACTGTGTCATTTATTGGTTAAAGTGTTGAACTAGAGTAGGGGTGGTCCCCATGTGGCAGGGATTGGTGGGAATTGTAGCCCATGAACATCTGGAGCACTATAGGTTGCCCCCCCCCCCAGACTAGGGTCTGGCAGATCTGGGTTGGAATTTCTGTGAAAACTTTGCGGGTTGACCTAGAACTTGCCACACACCCTCAGCCTAACCTACCTCGCAGGGTTGTTGTGAGGATAAAACCTAAGAAGGGACCCCATCTAATCTGGACGTCCACTGGGAAGAAAGGCAGGGTATAAATGACGTACAGAAATTAATCATATTCCTTTGCTACCAACCTCTTGCAACACGGTGTTTATGCGTTATGGACTTTCTAGTGAGATGTTATTTTACTTGTACCAAAAGCTTACAAAATGGAATGGCTAGACTTTGAAGCATCCCAGTCTACGGAGTTCTCTAGGTTTTCAGAGATGAATGTAATGTTGTTTCTACATTTTTTTAAAAAAAAGTAGACTCCACAGTCTGTAGATTAGACTGTTCATCACTCTAGCATTCATCCATGCCCATATTCATTATCCAGCTGGTGGGATATGCCTATAGCTGAATCTAGTTAAGGGGATTATATTTGAGGAAAGGCAGCAGGTGTGCAAGCAAGCCCAGCCACAATCTGGTTTATGTCTGTTCTGGCTTCATGCTGAGTTGATGCGATGCCTGAATTCCCTTCATCTACTGCTGATAAGGATTCTCCATATCTAAAGCAGAGACATTCTCCTAGCCCTGCTCCATAAGATTCATTAGCATCTCTAAGAGCTGATATAAGCAAAATGTGCGCCCTGTCCGGGAGGGGCCGTGGCTCAGTGGTAGAGCATCTGCCTTGCATGCGGAAGGTCCCATGTTCAATCCCTGGGATCTCCAGTTACAAAGAGATAGAAAAAGTGCAGAGAAGGGCAACGAGGATGATTGAGGGACTGGAGCACCTTCCTTATGAGGAGAGGCTGCAGCATTTGGGACTCTTTAGTTTGAAGAGGAGACGGCTGAGGGGGGGATATGATTGAAGTCTACAAAATTATGCATGGGGTAGAAAATGTTGACAGAGAAATTTTTCTCTCTTACAATACTAGAACCAGGGGGCATTCATTGAAAATGCTGGGGGGAAGAATTAGGACTAATGAAAGGAAACACTTCTTCACACAACGTGTGATTGGTGTTTGGAATATGCTGCCACAGGAGGTGGTGATGGCCACTAACCTGGATAGCTTTAAAAAGGGCTTGGACAGATTTATGGAGGAGAAGTCGATCTATGGCTACCAATCTTGATCCTCCTTGATCTGAGACACCCTGCAAATGCCTTAGCAGACCAGGTGCTCGGGAGCAGCAGCAGCAGAAGGCCATTGCTTTCACCTCCTGCACGTGAGCTCCCAAAGGCACCTGGTGGGCCACTGCGAGTAGCAGAGTGCTGGACTAGATGGACTCTGGTCTGATCCAGCAGGCTAGTTCTTATGTTCTTATGTTCAAAAGGCCCAGGTGATGTGGAAAACCTCTACCACTGAGACCAACATTCCCTTTAAGCCATGCCGCCATGCAGACATCGTATTGGTGCCGCGCAGCTTGGGCAGCCAGCCAGCAGAGGGAGCTCTTGTGCAGATCAGTTCTGCACAGCAACAGGGAGCTTCTGCACGGCCCTTGGAAGCCTCTGCCTGAATATTGGGAAAGGGTGTTATTCAGTATCAGGCAGCTTCATACACTTTCTGTGCACGCTACCAGGAAGAACCATCACTTAATAAGTATGCAATTAGATTTTAGTCCAGTAATACATTAGAGACCAAAAAGAATTTCAGGGTTAGGGTGAGGGTTAGGTGTTTTTTTTTTAAGTTTCAATGTTATTAGAGCCAGCATGGTATAGTGGTTAAGAGCAGGTGGATTCTAATCTGGAGAACCAGGTTTGATTCCCCACTCCTCCACCTGAGTGGCAGAGGCTTATCTGGTGAACCAGATGTGTTTCCACACTCCTACATTCCTTGGGCTAGTCAGTTTTTCGGAACTCTCTCAGCCCCACCTACCTCACCAGGTGTCTGTTGTGGGGAGAGGAAGGGAAAGGAGCTTGTAAGCCACCTTGAGTCTCCTTACAGGAGAGAAAGGTGGGATATCAATCCAAACTCTTCTTCCATTCTTCTTCTCTATTAATGTACAATGAAAAAAAAAAACAGTATCAAAACTTAAGTCTAACAAACGTTCACCCCTAAATTCAAAGACTTTCCCACTTTTTCACAAAGACAGGACTAATCTCTTTCTCTACGTCATCGCTTGCTGTCTTCGTACTGAAATGCTTATAATAATGTCTCATTTCTGCTACAGTTGAATCTGCTAATTTTGACATAACCTTGTAAGAGATCAAGAAACAGGGCTTTGCCGAGGACTAATTCCTTCTCCGCTTCCCCTTCCTGCTAGAGCTCAACATTTCTCCCCCAAATGCACCACCTGGAGGGAGGGAGACCCCCCAGGAATAGGATGAACAGGAAATTTGAGCTCGAGAGTGGGGGAGGTGGTAGAAATCAACAAAAATCACCTTCCCTCTTGGTAAGCAGAAATGTTATGCAGGATTCGGCACACATCATTACCGAAATACAGTTTTTCTGACATGTGGCCCATGAAATTTACCTGACCTTTCAAATGATGGTGGATTCCATTTAATGACTTCTAATTCAGACCGAGACCAAAAGAAAGCGCATTTCATTGAACTTCCTGAAGGGCAACAGGTATATTTGGTATATATAATCCTGTCAAGCAAAGTGACGAGCGGAAATGTGGATTGTTCGGCACATCAAATTAGAATAATTATCTCTTAAAAGACCAGCCGTTTTACCTCAGAAGTTCATGAAAACATAAGCAGAACTTTACTTGAACTGAGAGAGATATATACATTATATACACAGTATCACATAATAATAATTACATGCACGGCTCATGGTTTGTTACAGTTTGGTTGTGTTACAATATCTTTTACAATATAGTCAGAGCACTTTTATATATTATTTGGTTTACAGAGCAGTATAAAGAGCATCTTTCTTTTAGTTAGTCAGGGGAGTCTGCTAGTGTGAGTGAGTGAGGGAACAGAACACTACCAACGGATTTTAACTGTCACTTTTAGAATGTTCATGCAGCTTCCCAGAATTCCATGCTGCTCTTGCTGCCGCTGCATGCAAAGCAAGGCTGGAAATTCCAACACTTCCACCATATGAAAGGCTGGAAAATTCCAACACTTCCACCGTATGAAAAGGTGAATGGAAGAAAACCCTGCTGGATCAGACCACTGGTCCATCTAGTTCAGTACCCTCTTTCACCCAGTGGCCAATCAGCTACTCTGGAGGGCCAACAACAGGGCATAGAGCCGTGGTGGCGAACCTTTGGCACTCCAGATGTTATGGACTACAATCCCCAGCAGCCCTTCCAGCACCCCCCCCCCCCCCCCCCCCCCCCCCCCCCCCCGTCCCCTCCCCCCCCCCCCCCCGCCCCCCCCCAGCCCCCCCCCCCCCCCCCCCCCCCCCCCCCCAACCCCCCCCCCCCCCGCCCCCCCCCCCCCTCCCCCCCCTCCACCCCCTCCCCCCCCCCCCCCCCCCCCCCCCCCCCCCCCCCCCCCCCCTTCCATCCCCCCCCCCCCCCCCCCCCCCCATGGTGGGGTGGCAGTGCATAACATCTGGAGTGCCAAAGGTTCGCCACCACTGGCATAGAGGATGAGGTCTTCCCCAGATGTTGCTACCTGGTTCTGAGATTCAGAGGTTACTTCCTCTGAATGTGAGAGTCGCCATGGCTAGTAGCCACTGATAGACTTCTCCTCCATGAATCTGTCTAATCTCCTTTCAAAGCTGTATAAGCTTTATACATTTCAGCATTTTTAGGGGCAACGTAAAGAAAGGATAAAAATGTATGTCAGTTCGGAGGGTGATAGAGGGCACTGTGCTCACGCAGGATTTGTGGCCTTTGGCAAACTCTGATGTGGCTATATGATGCTGTGATATCTTCATGCTTGCTATGTGATCCCCAATAGACTACAATCCCATTCCTAATTAAAAATGTTTCAAAAAAATGGCAGCAATTACCTCTCAATCAGCCAGTATCAAAAGTGCAGAAGGTTATTTGGATAATGTTTTGGCTTTTTGACAGTATTACAGTTGTGCTGTCCCACCCCCAACCAACAACACCCCACCTCCGATCAGCTAGCTGTCAGGAGCACTTATCAGCAGTAGAAGGAGGCCTAGGATGGGAATTTGGTGCTGTCACTCCCAGTGTGTAACAGATATGATGCCATTGCATCATCAGCGAAGCAGGACACTCTGTTACTAAGGCAAAATCTCTATGCAAAAAGGCATCTACCATAGAGTTTTTGCTCAAATAACAGAGGTTCTTGCGTCACTGAGGATGCGATGACATCACTTTTGGTGCCTCCCTGATGCCTCCATGTTTGCCAGTGGTACTGTTCCGATACATGTCTGGGCCTCCTCCCTCTGCCAATAAGTACTCTCCTATCCCCTACCAGTTGCCAGAAGGAACCTGGTAGGCCTACAAACAGTTCTCATTAATTTTAGCAGGGAGCAAAAATGCTTATACCTCTGGAGTTCCTCCAAATCCAACATCACATTCATCATCTCTGAAAAGGAGGGGAAAAATCCCAGTCAGTTCTGGATCGCAGCAATCCTTCGGGACGTTTGTCTGTTGCAGCACGATCCCATACAAGCTTCCCCAGAACTGTAAGGTGAAAGGGATTTACTCCCAAGCGAACAGATTGCGGCGAATAAGCTATTTTGATGAATGGGTAGATTGTTACACAGTCCCGCCGCTCTGCTTTGATGGATTCTCTTCAATTTTCCGAAAGTCTACATTTAAGGGTTTTTTTTAAGATATACAGCTCTCTGACCAGCTTTTAAGTGAATACCCATTGTACCTTTTAAAGGAATCGCTGTTGTTAGTGGAAGTCATCGGAGTACAATAGTGTCGAGCCCCATATCCTCTGGCTTCGTTTATTACCGCACAAGTCTTTTGTTCACGACTGCTGCCGCATTGTCCTTTTGTACAGTGTTGTTTTGAAACAAGTGACGCTTTGGTGGGCCATTCTGTCTATTTATGAATCTGTGTGGGAGCGAGCATTCGCGTTGCTCAATAAAACTGGAAGACGTCGTAATCTCCATAGGAGACTGTGTTTACAGGAGTGTTTGGTGGCTGGCGAAGGTAGTTGGGTGGGGAATTGACCTCATGACCTGTTGGAATTCCTCTACAACTCAGACATTGGGTGATGAGGGGAGGTAGATGAATCAGAACAGTCAGCAGATGCATGTGGATGGTTGATAACCTCATAGACCAGAAGACTGAGAAGGTGCCTTTCTGCTTGGACAGGCTGAAGGCAACCTCAACACACCGCAGGCCCTTCTGAAAAGCTCACACAGTTGAACTGGCATTGGTATTTATGTCTGCCCTGACCTGCATATCTCAGGGCGATTCCACACACGAGTAAAATAGGTTCGACCCAGTTCCCTGAGAAGGGTACTGACCTAGGTCGAAGCCATTGTTGTTCCCCACTGCAACCAGCTTGATCCCAGCTCGCAGGGCGGAATCATCCTGTGCCTCTTCGCCGCTCCATTCCGATTGGCTACTGTTCTACGGCCATGTTCCGTCTATCCCCACACACATTATTAAAAAAACTGCCACAGGAATGGAGGGACGAAGGTGGCGTTTTTTTGATTGGCCAGCTGTATGCATGCCCGAAACACTCAGCTGTGATTGGCTGAATGGGGGACTCCTGGCACCAGAGATTCCGCACTTTACTGGAATCGAGCTGAGTTCGAGCGTGATTTCCACAAGATGCGTGGTAGTTCTCAACTGGAGTCGGAAAGGTGGCGATTACTGCGGGTAAATCCTGGTACAAAACCATTCGATCCCAGTAGTTTGTGCGGAGCACATAGGTTGAGCATGAAAACAAAACTTAGATTCGATAACGCAAGTGCGGAATCGACCTCAGAGTAGTTTCAAGTAGAGAATCGATGCAGTTTCCTTTTTTTGGTAACCTCTGAGGTAGGAACCCAGAGGGAATCCCCCAGGTTGAGCCCTGCTGCTTCAGCAGGAAACAAATAAGGGCACAAAGATGGACTCCTCTTCTTCTTGAGATGTATCTGCTCCCAATCTAACCAACCGACCAGGCCTGCATCCCAGTATTGTTGTGAAAACAGACAGACTGAACCGTGTATGCTGCCACGAACCTCTTAGAGGAAGGGTGCGATTAAAATTTGTAAGTAGAGAATTAAATACCTTGGATAGCACAGGGTGATAGAAGAGAGACTGAACTCCAAGTGGCTCTTCAACTGGATCACCCAAAGTTTCACAAAAAAGTTATTGCTCCACTTTCCTTAAAGCTCCATCAGGTTGGATGTTCAGATTCTTAAAAAGTGGGTCGAGTGGGTTGGGGATAAGGGTGGCCACGTTTGTGAAAAGTTATTGCTTGGATTCATGTTTGGAAGAAGAAGAAGAAGAAGAAGAAGAAGAAGAAGAAGAAGAAGAAGAAGAAGAAGAAGAAGAAGAAGAAGAAGAAGAAGAAGAAGAAGAAGAAGAAGAGGAGGAGGAGGAGGAGGAGGAGGAGGAGGAGGAGGAGGAGGAGCAGCAGCAGCAGCAGCAGCAGCAGCAGCAGCAGCAGCAGCAGGAGCAGGAGGAATTTATATCCCCCCTCTCTCTCCTTTAGGAGACTCAAAGGGGCTTACAATCTCCTTGCCCTTCCCCCCTCACAACAAACACCCTGTGAGGTGGGTGGGGCTGAGAGAGCTCCGAAAAGCTGTGACTAGCCCAAGGTCACCCCGCTGGCTTGTGTGGGAGTGCACAGGCTAATCTGAATTCCCCAGATAAGCCTCCACAGCTCAGGCAGCAGAACGGGTAATCAAATTCCTCCAGATTAGAATGCACCTGCTCTTAACCGCTACGCCACTGCCTCTCCCTGAAAGACTGAACATTTGGGGGGAAGCCGAAAAATGCATCATATTGGCTTTCCTGTTTTGCTGAAAATTGCTGCCAAATCTAGAAGCCAAATCCAAAAAATACTAGCCTGGCACAGCTTAATGCAGGGATCATTGGAACTAATCCCTGTATTCAGCTGTGTTGGACTGCTTTGCTGCTTGTGAAGCTGGAACCGAGTTTGGAAGCAGCGAGAGAGGGTTGCTGTGGGGGGGGGATAGAGAATCCAGCCCCCCACCCCCAGACACCCCTACTGGCTGACTTGCTGATCGTAAAACCAACTTTGCAGGTGGTAGGGGAGAGTTACCTGTAGGAACTGAGTCACCTGAAAACCCCCCCACCCCCACCCCCACCCCCCGGCAGTTATGAAAGCCCCAAAAGCCAAAAATCTATTTTCAGCTTTTCGGCTCTGCCGAATAGCCTGGGTTTTAAGAGGGTTCAATTCCCCCCGCCCCAATTCCGCGTTATAAAATTCTCAGCCCTAGTTGAATGAGGGCAAGATATCTTCATGCATTTATTTATTTATCGTATTAAATGTATATCCCGCCCCAATCCCAGCCACGGTCAGGTTAAGAAATCTAAAACAAGAAAATACAATGAAACATTACAATAAATGTTACTAAAACCGAAACTTGACTCCAATGATGGCACACAGCATGAAGGGGAGGTCTCTGATCTTAAAATGAAATGCAAATCCTCCCCAACAATTGGATTACATGGTGCTGCATGCAAAAATAGGCTTTAAGAGGTTTCAAAGACAAATAAGCACAGTTAGGAAACCACTTTCCCTTTGTGTGGGTGGGTGTTAAGTGCTGCCAAATTGCTTCCATGTTATGGTGCTCTTATGAATCAATGCCCTCTAAAATGTTATATCATTAACAGATATGCTCAGGTCTTGCAGACGGAGGGCCAGAGGTGGGATCCAGCAGGTTCTCACCAGTTCCCGAGAGTGGGTTACTAATTATTTGTTATTGTGCAGGAAGGGAGCTGCTAAGGGTGGGTCATGCCATGCCTCCCCGAGAGGCATCCTGCCTTTGAACGTGAAGGTTCCGTATAGCAATTGCGACTAATAATGTAACTCCCTGAACTGGGTTAATCCCTTTCAGGTACCGCAATTCATTGATTCTCAGCACTACATGCCTTTTATGTCACCCAAAGTCTCCATCAAAGAACCTGTGTGTTTCACCGTATATGTTCAAGATTTGTGAGTTGGGAGCACCTATAATGTGATGATGATTTAGAAATGACCACAGGTACAGAAAAAAAAATTAGGAGTGCATGCGGTGGGGTGGCTGCCCATGGGGGGGCATCCAACTCAGGTTTTGCCCAGGGCTCAGGTTTGCCTAGTTATGCCTCTGCCCCCTTTGCTGAGGGGGGGCTGGCGAGGGAACCTGTTACTAAAAATTTTGGATCCCACCACTGCGGAGGACCATGGGTTCTTTTACAGAGTTAGTCTATCTCATGTTTTTCCTGTTTCCTAGCATAATCATTTTTCCTAGGCCCCTTCCACACATGCAGAATAATTCACTTTCAATCCACTCTCAAATCACTTTGAAGCTGGGTTTTACTGTACAGAATCGCAAGATCCACTTTCAAACCATTGTGAAGGTAGGACGGATGTGCATTAAATTATGCATCATAGGAAAGACTGGTGGCTCATGCGTCCTCTCCTATTTTCCCATTGGGAATATAAAAACCAGGCTAGGCACATTCAGCAAGTGCATTTTCATGCTACCAAGTGCATACTCAGGGTCAGTGGTGGGATCCAAAAATTTTAGTAACAGGTTCCCATGGTGTTGGGATTCAAACTGTGGCGTAGCACCAATGGGGCTGGACAAGGCATGACAGGGGCGTGGCCAGGCATTCCGGGGGCGGGGCATTCTTGGGCAGGGCTGTGGCAAGGACGCCGCCACTGCACCGGTCCTTGGGTGGGAAACAAATGCACACAGGTGCAGGCTGCCACGCACGCCGTTGCACCTCCTGCTAGACTGCTTCAAGTTCTGCACGCTACTGCTGAGAGGAGGGGCGTAACGAAGGCAAAAATCATGTGGCAAAATCACCCATTAGTAACCCCCTCTCGGCACACACAAATAATTAGTAACCTACTCTCAGGAACCTATGAGAACCTGCTGGATCCCATCTCTGCTCAGGATCATTTAATAGTGGTCAGTGACGCATTAACTTTCATGCAACTTTATGCCATCTGGCTTTGCAAAGTTCGCTTATGCCTTGAGTGGATTCTAGGGGTGATTTCTCGTTCATAGTACAAAGGCCAGCCACAGTGGACTGAAGCTGGGACACAGATCCCGTGCGGAACACAGTTCATTCGGCTGACACAAAACAGTCCAGGCAAGATGGGAGGCAGGCTCATGAGGCCCCCTCTGCACATGCAGAATAATGCCCTTTCAATGCACTTTGCAGCTGGGTTTTGCTGTATGGAAAAACAAAACCCACTTGCAAACAATTGTGAAAGCGGATTGAAAGTGGATTGAAATTCTGCATGTGTGGAAGGGACCAAAGACTGAGGGGACATTATGAGTGCTTACAACAGTAGTAGCATGATAGATGCCCATGTCCTCTTCTTGCCCTGGCTAGACTGAACTACTGCTTGCTGATGCATATGCGGGAACAGGTGTTTAAAGACTTATGTCTGCTACTCACGCTTTAAGGGTTGGCTGTTAAGAAACTTTTTCTAGCCACACCAAACACGGCGGCCGTCAAAGTGTGATGTCTCATTGTCCTTACAGTGTTACCTGAAATTGCCTTGCTGTAGCACTCCAGTGTTTCTAAAGGATTAAGGGCATTGGCCAGGGATGCCACCCAGATGCTCTCTTTCTTCCCAGATGTGCTGCCAAGGGCTTAATTGCCGAGATGTGCTGCCGAGGAGCAGCAGTGGCGTAGTGGTTAACAGCAGGTGCATTCTAATCTAGAGGAACTGGGTTTGATTCCCCGCTCTGCCGCTTGACCTGTGGAGGCTTATCTGGGGGATTCAGATTAGCCTGTGCACTCCCGCACACGCCAGCTGAGTGACCTTGGGCTAGTCACAGAATTTGGGAGCTCTCTCAGCCCCACCCCACCCACCTCACAGGGTGTTTGTTGTGAGGGGGGAAGGGGAAGGAGATTGTCAGCCCCTTTGAGTCTCCTGCAGGAGAGAAAGGGGAGATATAAATCCAAACTCTTCTTCTTCTTCTCCTTCTCCTTCTCCTTCTCTGTCTTCTTCTTTGTCATCTTCTTCTTCTTCTCCTTCTCCTTCTCCTTCTCCTTCTTTGTCTTCTTCTTCTTTGTCATCTTCTTCTTCTTCTTGTACTAAAAGCAACATACTAGGTTCAGGCTGGGCTAGAGGTAGGGAGACCTCTAGGCATCACTCCAGATGTTCCAGAACTGTAATTCCCATCAGCTTTGGTGTGCATGCTGACAAGTGATAGGGTATAGTTCCTATCTGATTCTACAAGGCTTCAGGAGGAGAACATCATGTACCCTAGCATAGAAGAGGACACCTGGACATGCAGAGCTGAAACCAGGAAGGAAGAGCAAGGTGTGCTTTGTGCTGATAAGTTCCCTTTCCCAACTCAGCTGGGGCAAATCGGGGAGGGTCTTCTTAGAAAGCAAGAGAATTGGCAGGGCAAAGGATGAAGGGTGAGCACACATGGAGACAGGAAAGGCAGAAGGGGATATTGTGGACAGGGAAACTGAGCAGGCAGCTGAAGAGACTCCTTCCTTGGTCCCTCACCACCCAGGGACAGTGATTGGCATCTGGTATCTGTTTTGTCCAAGGCTCTCTGTTCCAACACCACCAACTGGAGAATCCAGGCTGGGTTCAGCCTCACGAATCTGCCACACACACCTGATTTGACCAGCCATGGGAGATGCCATCTCTGTGCAACCACATGTGGGTGGCAGGTGGGGCAGAGACCGAGGTGGCAGGTGAGGTTGAGTCCAGACTTGGACAAAGCTCCATCCTTGCCTTTTTGCCTGGGAGTTGGCCCTTTTTTCAGAGTTTCCCTGCTACCACCTGCCCAGCCCATCTCTGCCAGTCTTCATCACCCACCAGCACTGCAGCCAGAGGCGTAGCTAGGGAAAATGGAGCCCGGTGCAAAATCTGAGTTTTGCGCAAGCCCCCCCATGGGCAGCCGCTGTGATGCTGAAATCCACCCCCAAACAGCATCACTTTCAATGGTGTTTAAACTAGAGAGCCCAGATTCTTCTTTTAAATCCACCTTAAAGGGAGAATCTGGGGTCCCCAGTTAAAACAACATTGAAAGTGATGCTGTTTTGGGGTTGATTCTCCCCCATCCTGAAACAGCATCACTTTCAATGTTTAAACTGGGGACCTCAGATTCTCTCTTTAAATCCATACCGAAAGGGGTGGATTTAAAAGGAAAATCTGGTGAAATTTTGGGGGTGCCTGCTGTCAGGCGTGCGATTGTTAAGCTAGCAGCACCAAAATTTCAGGGTATCTTTAGGAGACTATCCTGATGATACCACCCAGGTTTGGTGAAGTTTGGTTCAGGGGGTCCAAAGTTATGGACACTTGAAGGTGTAGCCCCCATCTCCTATTAGCTCCCATTGGAAACAATGGGGGATGGGGGCATAACTTTGAGAGTCCATAACTTTGCACCAAACCTGGGGGGTTCTAACAGGAGGGTCTCCTGAAAATCTCTGAAATTTTGGTGCTGCTAGTCTAAAAACTGCACCACCTGCAGGCCAAAAACTGAAAAAAAAACTCTAAAAAATACAAAAAAATAAAAATGAGCCTGCAACTGGGGCGCCCAGTGCAAAGCGCACACACACACACACCAGTCCCCTGGTAGCTTCGCCTCTGACTGCAGCAGAGCCATATTAGGTAAGGCAAGCAGGGATGTCCAGCTCTGAAGCCAGGCATTCAATCCCATCACTGTCTGGGCTTGCACCATCTTCAAGGAATGCCCAGGGCATATGCTCTACTCGCCCTACCCTAGATATGTCTCTGTCACCTTCTGTGAACCAACATCCAGGGACAGTAATCGGTATCCAGTACCGATTTTGCAGACCCAACCTGACCAGCCGTGGGAGATACGATACCACCTTCGCACAACCACACATGGGTGGTGGGGCAGGGTCGAGACTAGACTTCTGATGAACATCTGGTAGGAAAGGAACCAAGGTAGATGCTGCTAGTTAGCAGTGGTTAAGTAGTATATTGCTAAGTTTGGTCTCCTTTATGGGGAGGTAATGATGTAAAGACATGTGCAATGCCACCATTTTTCCTCCCACTACTGCAGGCCCAACTGAGTAATTGGAAAGTGTGTGTGAGTTAAGTGCCATCGAGTTGTTTCCAATTTATGTTGATTCCATGAATCAATGTCCTTCAAAACATTCTGTCATTAACAGTCTTGCTCAAATCTGGCAAACTGAGGTCTGTGGCTTCCTTTATACAGTCAGTCCATCTCATGTTGGATCTTTTTCTGCTACCTTCAACTTTGGGTCTTTTTCTGCTGCCTCTTTTTCTGCTGCCTTCAACTTTTCCTGGCATTATTGTCTTTTCAAGTGACTCTTGCCTTCTCCAAAGTACAACAGCCTCAGTTTAGTCATTCTAGCTTCTAGGGACCGTTCAGACTTGATACTTGAACTTGAACTTGAGCTTGAACTTGAACTTGATACTTGAACTTGAACTTGATACTTGAAGTTGAACTTGAGCTCCCAAAGGCACCTGGCGGGCCACTGCGAGTAGCAGAGAGCTGGACTAGATGGACTTTGGTCTGATCCAGCTGGCTTGTTCTTATGTTCTTATGTTCTTATGATACGACCTAGAACCCACTGATTTATCTTTTTGGCAATCCTTGGTATCTGTAACCTTGGGAGGGATCTGGGAGTCTTAGTAGACCACAATCTGAACATGAGTCAGCAGTGTGATATGCCAGTCAAGAAATTCTGGGATGCCTCAATAAGAGAATAGTGTCAAGATCAAGGGAAGTAACTGGCTTGGCATCAGGTTGCAGCCATCTTATGGCAATCTCTGTGGGTTTTTCAAGGCAAGAGATGTTCGGAGGTGGTTTGCCATGGCCTGCCTTTGCATATCATCCTGGGACTTCCGTGGTGGTCTCCCGTCCAAGTATTCTCCAGGGCTGACCCTGCTTAGCTTCTGAGGCCCTTTCCCCACTTACCTTAAGCCCCGCGCTACTCTCCTAAAGTAGCGCGGGGTCCAGCTGCACTCCCCACTTCAGGGGCGGCGAGAACGCAGCCGCCCCGACGCTGCCTCTCTCGCGCCCCCTCAGCGTGCGTAATTCCTGGCGCCTTTTCAAATGGCACCTTTTGATGACCCCGTGCGGAGCATGGGGTCGTGGGGAATCCAGGTCGCGCGCCAGGAATTGCGCGCGCTGTGAATTGCACGCAGCGACCCTCCAACAAGGGTAAGTGGGGAAAGGGCCTGAGATCTGACAAGATCAGGCTAGCCCTGGTTACCCAGGTCAGGACAGAAGTGATTTGCCATTGCCCGCCCCTGCCTAGTGACGAACAAAGGGGTTGTCAGTTCTTTAGCTTCCGAGGCTGGGTCAGAATACAGAGGTGGCGCTCCCACAGGGTTGCCTGGGGACAAACGCCCCCCACCCCTCCTCCTTCCCCCCTCAGCTTGGCACCACCCGGCTACTCCTTCAGCCGGTGGAGCTCAGCCTGGTCCGACCCTGCTAGGTTGCCCTGGATGTGCCGCTGCCTAAGGTAAGTGGGATGGGGGGTGAAGGGGGCGCAGGGGTGGGGGGGGCGCAGGGGGTCATTTCCAAGCGCTATTTTCCCCCGCTACACGGCACCAAACTTGGGGGGTGCCATCAGGACAGTCGCCAGATGATACCCAGCAATTTTGGTGCCGATACGTCCAAAAATGCGCGCCCTGCAGAACATCCCAGAAATTGGCCCAAGACTCTTTGTCCTGCTTTGAGTTTTCTGCATTGCTGTCAATGGGGGTTGCAGGCTGGGGGGAGGGGGCACATTTCTGAAGGCACAGTCTCAAAACTTTCAGGGTCTCATCAGGAGACTGCCCTAATGATACTCCCCGGGTTTGGTGCAGTTTGGTTTAGGGGGGGCCAAAGTTATGGACCCTCAAAGGGGGGGCCATTCCCCATTCTTTCCAGTGGGAGCTAAGGAGATGGGGGCTACCCTTTTGAGGGTCCATAACTTTGTCCCCCCTGAACCAAACTGCACCAACCTTGGGGTGTAGCATAAGGACAGTCTCCTGATGATATGCTGAAATTTTGGTGGCGCTATGTCTAAAAATGCACCCCCTGCAGGCACCAATGTCTTGGTGCCAAAAAAAAATGTTTTGGTCATGGTGGGGTGGCCATCCAACTCATGTTTTGCCCAGGGCTCCAGTTTGCCTCGTTACGCCCCTGCCGCTACACCTCTATATACATTTCATTTGTCTGCAACAGCTGAGCAGACATGTTGGTGTCGTAAACCAGTGTGCATGCGCAGGATCAAGGCCACCCTTGGCCACTGCCAGATTAATTCCATACCAAACTAAGGAGCACTTTAAACATTCTTTCCTTTCTCCCGCCGCAGTTCTGGGAGACAAGGCTTTCAGCTGCAGAAATAGTTACCACTTAAAAGATTAAAGGGCTTTTAAAAAATGGGCGACAGATAAAGTAACTTTGAGGGTTTTATTACCAAGTAAAAAAATTCAAAGCAGCCAAGACTGAGCATTCAGAACTATAAGCTAAAAAGGGGGGGATAATAAAAGGAGATCCTCATAAAGTAGACACCGAGGAAGGATATGAAAAGTATCCATCTTACCTGTCAGACAGATCAGAATATTGCGTATCGAGGGATAGTCAAATAAGATGCATTTAATGGGGGTGCTCCGAATCTGGTACTTTGATAGTCAAAGTTCATAATACATTTCTTAAGAGGATAAATCTTGTGGTTTCTCGTGTCTTTTCATCAGATCTGACGTTATAACAAAGGCCATCGGCTTTTCTTCAAGGAGTTTCATCCAAGAAGATCTTTTTGAAAAGTCCAACCCTGGTACATGCAGACACCCTTTCTTATGAAAGACTTAGCTTAAGCCATAAATTAAGTGCAGAAAGCCAAGCCAATGCCTTTTGGCCAAATTCCACGTGAAGAGCGATACTTATATTGAGCTATTTGGTTAATATAGTGGAGTTTGCCCAGTCATAGAAGTGTGATCTTTGAGTCCAGTAAATAAATCTCCCAAGAAAGAAGAAGAAGAGTTTGGATTTATATCCCCCCTTTCCTATAAGGAGATTCAAAGGGGCTTACAATCTCCTTTTCCTTTCCCCGCCACAACAAACACCCTGTGTGGTGGGTGGGGTTGAGAGAGCTCCGAAGAACTAAGACTAACCCAAGGTCACCCAACTGGCATGTGTTGGAGTGCACAAGCTAATCTAGTTCACCAGATAAGCCTCTACAGCTCATGTGGCAAAAGGGGAAATCAACCCAGTTCTCCAGATTAGAGTGCACCTGGTCTTAACCACTACACCTTGCTGGCTCCCATACTACAAAAAGTAAAACGTACATTTATTCAAGTAGTTTCAGTTCACATTCAGGTTGCAATGTTAAAAGAAGGAAGAGTACTTTTCCCTGTCACAAGTGGCCAGCTGATCTGGCATCATGTGTATGGAAGTATGAGACATTGTTTTTTCCTGGAGAGAGCAGCAGAGACATTTGACTCAATTAAAGAGGAAGAGGCCGTTGCTTACTGAAAATAGAGTTAACTATCTATAAAAGAAGGGAAAGGTAAACTTGAGAGTAAAAACAAGTAAGTATTTTTCTATCTGGCTAGCTTATCAGCTAGCTTCTACTTTGGCTATCACATGGCTAAAAAGCTACTAGAGAGCATGTGCAGAGAGTAACAATTATATACCTATTGTCTACAGGCAGACCTGCATGTATGTATCTCATGTCGGGTCTGATTGACCAATAGGGATCAATTACCTGATCACTGACTTCTGACCTCACTAACTAATCAGCATGCACAACATTGACTCTTTCATTACTGGATTGTGTGACTGGCACTTGCCAAATCCCATCAACTATAATCAGAATTCTTCCAGTCTTATTTGTACCTTCTTATCAGATGCAAAGTCCATAAGTTGGTGCAGCATTATTGAGAAGAAAATTAAAAGTATTGGTCTCTCGACAAAAGCTCTTCACATGTTTACCTCTAAGGAGGCCTATCCGTCTTTAAAAACCAAACTTCTAGACTGGGAATTTGAATCACTGACGTGTATGGCAAAAAAACCCCCAACAACTCTGTTCCCCTTTAAATCTAGCAATTCCTCCCTCTCAAGGTCAAGTAGCCAAATATTTAACGACTCTGACTAATCCGGCGAAAACGCGAGCCATGGCACTCGCCAGATTCAATATTTTGCCTCCAGCTCTTCTCCCTGGGAGATTCAACAAACTGAATAAAAGCCCAAAGGCTGTGTCCCTGCAAATCGGGACAGACTGAATCTTTAGCCCATTCCCTTCTTCATTACTCAAGAACTGAAGGAGCCAGAGAAAAGTTTGCAACCAGTGGTGGGATCCAAAAATTTTAGTAACAGGTTCCCATGTTGGTGGGATTCAAACTGTGGCCTAGCGCCAATGGGGCTGGGCGGGGCACGACGGGGGTGTGGCCGGGCATTCCGGGGGCGGGGCATTCCTGGGCGGGGCTGTGGCAAGGACGCAGCCGCTGCGCCGGTCCTTGGGCGGGAAACAAATGCACGCAGGCGCAGGCTGCCACGCATGTCCGTGCACCTCCTGCTAGACTGCTTCAAGTTCTGAGCGCTACTGCTGAGAGGAGGGGCGTAACTAAGGCAAAAATCATGTGGCAAAATCCCTGATTAGTAACCCCCTCTCGGCACACACAAATAATTAGTAACCTACTCTCAGGAACCTGTGAGAACCTGCTGGATCCCACCTCTTTATGCCACCCATATTCTATTGCTTACCACTGATTCTGCTGACTCAGTTGTCATCTCAAATCTTTTGAGTAATCCTGATCCTATATACAATGACTATCTTGCAAATTCCCTCCTTGAAATAATCAAATGTAAATGACATATTTTAATGGTTTTATGCTTATCAACTGTAATTTATATTTCAGCCTCTTTTTATACTGTTTTAAACTTATGCCAATAAAGGCTCATTCATTCATTCATTCATTCATTCATTCATTCATTCATTCATTCATTCATTCAAGTCTCTAGCAGTTTTGTTTCTCTGCAACACACTTTTTGTCTTCTCTTGTCTCCTCATATTAGGGGTAGAAAAAAAAACCCAACAAAATTCAATTTCTGAGCAATTTCCTTTCAGCCAGACATAACAGGGTGCACGGGTTATTTAGCCTGCCCTTTGTGCCCTTAATATCTATATGACAATTTGGTTTTCATTCATCAAACAGATAAAAACAAATTCTACCTAGAGTTTAAAAAAAACCTCTGCAAAGCAAAAACACCCCATGTAAACAAGAACATCGGCTACTGAAAGCCAAGCTTTAAACATCTAAAGAGGAAGAAGCTCTCTTCTTTCCTTGATCTGAACAGTCAAGGTAATTTGTTTGAACAATAAGCATTCTTAAGTCTCACAGTCCTCAACGGAACTGCGGCTTCAGGATACTGCAGACACAGTGACCAATCCAAAAAATTAATATGCATAGACACACTGTGGGGAAAGGAATTTACAGTTTACTCTAATTCTATGGTTCCAGCAAGCTACAAAATCAGATGCGATACCAGATGCCATTTGTTAGTCGTGTCAAGAGAGACATATTTTGAAGGCTGTTATTCCAAACTGGCAACAAGAGATTCACACGAGTTCCCACCCCCAGTAAGGATACACAGTGGAGTCATACCAGAGAGAGAGAGCAACCAAGATGATCAGGGCAGCAGCTTTGGGGGCAGAGACAGGGGGCACCGTGGGGGAGGACCTGAGGGGTCCAGGGACATCTGCACCCCAATGTTACGTCTGAGAAAGCCCGGAAGTGATGTCAGGTAGTTCTAGGAATCACTGAAAGCTCTATGGAATACCACAGAGTTTTCGCCAATTCCTGTAGTTACCCTCATGTCACTTCTGGTGCATCACAGTGCGCATGATGCTGATAGTTTAAAAAATTTATCCTGCTACCACTCAAACTGCTACCACTTAGGGGCCTGGAGTATCATGAGGAAAGACTGAACAATATGAAACTTTACAGTTTTTTCAGACTAGTGAGGGTGGATATAACAGAGAAGAAGAAGAAGAAGAAGAAGAAGAAGAAGAAGAAGAAGAAGAAGAAGAAGAAGAAGAAGAAGAAGAAGAAGAAGCAGCAGCAGCAGCAGCAGCAGCAGCAGCAGCAGCAGCAGCAGCAGCAGCAGCAGTAGTAGTAGTATAGTGTGACCAGACATCCCGCTTTTGGTGGGACAGTCCTGCTTTTGACTAATTTGTCCCGCATCCCACAGGGTTTTTAAAATGTCCCAATTTTTGGAAGGCTGCCGCACTGCCTTCTGAGGTGCTCCCCTTTTCCCACCCTGTGACAGGAAACGGGAGCGCCCCAGAAGGCAGTGCGGCAGCACGGGGAGGCTGCCGCACTGCCTTCTGGGGCGCTCCCCTGTGACAGGGCGGGAAATAGGGGTTTGGCAGTGTGGCAGCCTCCCGCACTGCTGCACTGCCTTCTGGGGTGCTCCCGTTTCCCGCCCTGTGACAGAGCGGAAAACAGGGGAGCACGGCAGAAGGCAGTGCGCTCCTGCGGCTGCACGCGCGCACGCAAACGCCCCCCAATGGTGTCCCGCTTTAAAAAGGTGGAAATCTGGTTACCTTGTAGTAGTAGTAGTAGTAGTAGTAGTTTGTAATATTCCCCTCCTTTCTCTCCTGTAAGGAGACTCAAAGGGGCTTACAATCTCCTTTCCCTTCCCCCCTCACAACAAACACCCTGTGAAGTAGGTGGGGCTGAGAGAACTCCAAAGAACTGTGACTTGCTCAAGGTAATCTAGTTCACCAGATAAGCCTCCGCAGCTGAAGTGGCAGAGCAGGGAATCAGTTATGCATTATGCTCATCTGGAAAAAAAATCTTCTGGTGGTCCCTGGCCCCAAAACTATCCGACTGTCCTTGACCAGGGTCAGGGGTTTTTGGGGGGTTCTCTGTCTAGTGAAATCCAGGCTCGCAGGGCCTGTAAGATGGGGATGTTTTACCAAACCTATGGCTGAGGGTAGCAACCACGTTGGCTAGATGAACAGCTAAAAGAGATACAACCTCTTAGTTAAAAACCTGGGTAAAGAGGAATGGTTTGGCCTACTGCCTAAAGGAATATACAGTAGGTGCCAGGTGAGCCTCAAAGTTGCGGGCATTCCAAAGGCAAGGCGACACCACAGAAAAGACCTGGTCTCTTTTTGCCATCCAAATTAACTCTGGTCACGGGGGCACAAAGAGTTTATTCTTATACCCTGCTTTTCTCTATCTTTAAGGAATCTGAAAGCAGATTGCCTTCCCTTCCCCTCCCCACAACTGTGAGGAAAATGGGACGGAGAGAGTTCTGAGAGAACTGTGAATAATCCAGGGTCACCCAGCCGGCTTCTTGTGAAGGAGCAGGGAAACAAATCCAGTTCACCAGATAAGTCTCCACCACTCATTCAGAGAAGTGGGGAGTCAAACCTGGTTCCCCATATTAGCTTCTGCTGCTCTTCACCACCACACTGCTCTGGCTCTCAAAGAGGAAAGCCTTATGTGGGAGGCTGGACAATGTAGGAGGAACCAGTCCTTCAAGGACTCAAGCCTAAATACTACAGTATTGGCGTTCGCTAGGATTATATAGCGCAATTTAGCTCTTCTGAGCCTCTGACTGGACCTTTGCCTATTAAATAGAATCAATCTCTAATACCAATCTAGCCTTTAATGGGCTACATTATGGAATCTCTGCAGTAGAATTGCTTCTCAGTTCCCAAGTTACTTCCCAAAGGATAAATACCCTACAGCATGCAGAATGCTATATTAAGTCAAAGCATTATATGCCAAGAATCCACCCACATTCCTCTTTAAGAGGCAATTCTCCTGGGGGGAATCGGGCCCAGATCATCAACAAAGTGGAGGAAAGACTCCGTTCCTTGTTTATCTCCGAAACTGTTCTGATGAAAAAAAAAAAGAATAATAATTTTGTACTCGCTAACGATAGAATTCTTGCTGCAATCTCATTCTCACTTCCTTGGGTGGGTCCTTCCAAATTAAATATGCATAAATCCCAGTGCCTTCCCATTTTTCAAACTGTGAGTTCGTTTATTAAAAGCAACGCTACGCGCTGCAATGAGATCGGCTAGTTGTGACGAGTGAGGGGCTCGATGGCTCATTACGGCTGCCGCAAGGAATCAGCATTCCCACAGCGAACCTTCTATACAATTCGGCACCATTCGTGCTGGGAACTTTGAATTCAGTTAATTGCAAGGACATACACGCTGCACAATCAAACTCATCTCATATTCCGTAATCATCTTCCCCCCAGAGACGGGATCCTGTCTAAAGTTGAGAGGCTGTTGAGAGGCCATCTAGAGAAAACAGAGGGTCCCGATTTCCGATCAGCTTTCCAGTTGAAAACAAATAATTGAAATAGACAAAAGCTTTCCCCAAAAGCTGCCTCCAGCCAGCACCATCTTGTACATGCTCCATCCAGAAAAGAGGTTCACTGAAGATAAGCCAGGAGATCAGAGGTGGGATCCAGCAGGTTCTCACAGGTTCCCGAGAGTAGGTTACTAATATTGGTGTGTGCCGAGAGGGGGTTACTAATTGGTGATTTTGCCACATGATTTTTGCCTTAGTTACGCCCCTCCTCTCAGCAGTAGCGCGCAGAACTTGAAGCAGTCTAGCAGGAGGTGCACCAGCATGCATGGCAGCCTGCGCCTGCGTGCATTTGTTTCCCGCCCAAGGACCAGCGCAGCGGCTGAGTCCTTGCCACAGCCCCACCCAGGAATGCCCTGCCCCTGGAATGACTGGCCACGCCCCGTTGTGCCATGCCCACCCCCATTGGCGCTACGCCACTGTTTGAGTCCCACCACCATGGGAACCTGTTACTAAAATTTTTGGATCCCACCACTGCAGGAGATTATTTATTTAGGATCGAAAAATGGGAAATGGGCACTGAAAGTCTAAAGTTAGTGAACAACAGTCGCTAACGAAAGTAGCAAAAGTACCATTCAAAACTTTCTGTATCCTCCATTTTGTGTGTGTGTGTGTGTGTGTGTGTGTGTGTGTGTGTGTGTGTGTGTGTGTGTGTGTGTGTGTGTGTGTGTATACAGTGGTGGGATTCAGCAGGTTCACATCTCTTTAGCAGAACCGATTGTTCAAATAGTGCTACACGTTGTTGAATTATTTGAATCCCACCACCAGAACCAGTTGTTGAATTATTTGTGTGTGTGTGTATGTGTATATATAGTGTGTATATAAAGTGTGTGTATATATATACTCGTGTATAAGTCGACCTAATTTT
This sequence comes from Sphaerodactylus townsendi, assembly GCF_021028975.2. Lineage (NCBI taxonomy): Eukaryota > Metazoa > Chordata > Lepidosauria > Squamata > Sphaerodactylidae > Sphaerodactylus > Sphaerodactylus townsendi. The sequence continues at coordinate 185,149,034 of NC_059425.1, forward strand.
ACCACAGAAAACTGGGAAAACTTATTGACTCAAGTATAAGTCTAGGGTGGGAAATGCAGCAGCTACTGGTAAATTTCAAAAATAAAAATAGATATGGTCAGGTGCTATTTGGGGGTCTCTGCCACTGACCCCCCATCTCACCAATCCCAAGGTCTCTGCCACCGACTTCTCCATCCCGCAGCTTGTCCCAGCTCACCCAGGTCGACTGGCTGTGTGTGTGTGAGTGTGAATGAGACTATGGCAAGAATTATATCCTTAAATTTATATCCACAAATATAGCGAGAGAGGGTAGATTTGGCCCAATTGGTTATGGTGTAATCCTCAATGTTTGTTCAGAAGGAAATCCTTTTATGCTCAGTGGAGTTTTCTGTCTAGTATATATGTTTAGGATTACACTTCAGTGTTTAGGATTACACTTTAGGATTTGACTTCAGTTCTTAAGAGGGTCACCTTCCTCCAAGTGCCACACAACTAGAGAGAGCTATATACCACAAAGCTACACTCTACACTACCAAGAACAGCTACATATAAAATTATCTTCTCCCTTGCTGAGACAATTCTTAACTTCAACTGTCAGCCCTCTCCTTCAGGCAGCCCTCAGCCCACCATCTGAAAATGTGATTGGGTGCTTCAGCCATAGGCTCAGGTGCGAAAGAGTTGAGTGGCTGTTTTGCCTGTCAGGGATGGGACCAGAGGTGAGATCCAGCAAGTTCTCACAGGTTCCCGAGAGTAGGTTACTAATTATTTGTGTGTGCCCAGAGGGGGTTACTAATTGGTGATTTTGCCACGTGATTTTTGCCTTCGTTTTGCCCCTCCTCTCAGCAGTAGCACGCAGAACTTGAAGCAGTCTAGCAGGAGGTGCACCAGCGTGCGTGGCAGCCTGCGCCTGCGTGCATTCGTTTCCCACCCAAGGACTGGCGCAGTGGCTGCATCCTTGCCACAGCCCCATCCCAGAATGCCCCAGCCCCGGAATGCCCAGCCACGCCCCCATCGTGCCCCGCCCTGCCCCATTGGCGCTACGCCACAGTTTGAATCCCACCACCATGGGAACCTGTTACTAAAATTTTTGGATCCCACCACTGGGTGGGACAGCCTCCTGTCCATCACAGAGGCTCTTTAGGACAGAGGAAGATGGCTCCTTGGAGGATGCTTGAATCTACCTCAATATATTTTTCAAACATGAGCCATTACAGAATAAAAATGTTATGTGAGTCATGAGAAATCGAGAGCTGTGTTTCGAGGAAGCTAGATATCTGTTCATTCTATCTTACTTCATATTTTTACAGCAGAAATTGTCATATTCTGTAGATCTATGACAGTGATGGCAAACCTTTTGGGCTCGGTGTGTCAGGAATTTGGAAGATGTCATACTTGACTCCGCTGGCTTGTCACCCCCTGCCCCCCTGAGCAAAAGAGAAACAATTCCTTGCATATTAATGAACATATGTCAGGAGTGCTTGGATTGTGCGCTCTTGCGTTGCAGGGGGTTCAACTTGATGGCCCTCGGGGTCGCTTCCAACTCTACGATTCTGTGATATTAATTTATTTCTTTATAATGCCATAGAGGCCACTCTCCAAAGCAGCCAATTTCTCCAGGATTCCTGAACTCTGTGGTCTGGAATTCTGGGAGATTTCCAGGCTCTACCTGTAGCTTCGTAACCCTAACCTTGCTGGACAATCCAGGCAAGATGCCGGGAAGAGAGCTCACAATGAGACAGCAATTTTACGCGCTTAATCGTTCTCCCTTGGAGAGACGTTGGGAGAATTAAATTGGAAGCGCCAGGTCAGATGAGTAAGTGGGAGAGCCGTTTTTGAAAGGTCAGTCTGCTGCAGGGTGATTTGCAAGTTCAGCTCAAGCGCGGCTGCACTGTTCTGCCCAGAGCACTTTGGGGAGGTGCCCTTGTTTTTAATAAGAATGCAAACACCAAAAGGAAAGGGAGAAATGTGGTGCTTAGCTGGCAGGATCAAAATCCTGGCAATGCAGGCAAATCAGTCAGCAGGAACGAAGGGACAGTTGGATGACTTTTACAAGTTTCACCATGGAGTGACGCCCACCCTCTCCACCTGCCCAGCTGCACGTAGAAAGCCACACAAACACCCAAAAGGCCGAATAGCCACAAACACCCAAAAGGCTGAAAGCCACACAAACACCCAAAAGGCTGGAGCAGCAGTGGCGTAGAAGGTTAAGAGCTCGTGTATCTAATCTGCAGGAACCGGGTTTGATTCCCCGCTCTACTGCCTGAGCTGTGGAGGCTTATCTGGGGAGTTCAGATTAGCCTGTACACTCCCACAAACGCCAGTTGGGTGACCTTGGGCTAGTCACAGCTTCTCAGAGCTCTCTCAGCCCCACCCACCTCACAGGGTGTTTGTTGTGAGGGGGGAAGGGCAAGGAGATTGTCAGCCCCTTTGAGCCTCCTGCGGGAGAGAAAGGGGGGATATAAATCCAAACTCCTCCTCTCCTTCTTCTTCCTCCTCCTCCTCCTCCTCCTCCTCCTCCTTCTTCTTCCTCCTCCTCCTCCTCCTCCTCCTCCTCCTTCTTCTTCTTCTTCTCCCTTCTTCCTTCTTCTTCCTTCTTCTTCCTTCTTCTTCCTCCTCCTCCTTCTTCTTCCTCCTTCTCCTTCTCCTCCTCCTCCTCCTCCTCCTCCTCCTCCTTCTCCTCCTCCTCCTCCTTCTTCTCGTGAAGTGCATCTGATGATGCCAGCCATAAATGAGTGTGAAATGTTTGGAGGAAAAACAATCAGACCCTGGCCACACAGACTGGAATACCCACTACAGCCAATTTTACTGGATTGTTTTATAATTTTGTAATCCTGTCTTAGAGATGCCAGCATCCATGTGGAGCCTGGGAACACCCCAGAATGACAGTTCGCCTCCAGACAGCTGAAATCAGTTCAAGTGGAGAAAATGGATGCTTTGGAAGATGGACTCCATGGTTTGGTACTTCACCAAAATCCCCCCCCCCAGGATCCACAGTCAAATCTCCAGGGGTTTCTCAACCTGGATCTGGTAGCCTGACTCCCTGCCCCCATTGCCTGCCAGTGGCCAAGGGGGAACCTGAGAACCCGAGTCTTATGGTATTAAGCATAAGCATAAGCATTTTATTGTCATTGTGCACGCACAACGAAATTTACAGCAGCATCCCTCGAGGCACACAATTTCAGACTCACACCCCATCCTCACTTTCCCCTTCCTCCACCCATCCCTACACAGCCCCAAACACATCAACACGAAGCCGCGGAGTTCAGCATCGCCACAGCTCTAGAGTAGAAGCTGTCTCTAAGCCTCTTTGTCCTAGTTTTGATAGACCTGTATCGTCTGCCGGACGGTAACAGTTCAAAAAGAGAGTGTGCTGGATGAGACGGGTCTCTCAGAATATCTTGGGCTTTCTTCAGGCTTCGGGAATTATAGAGTTCTTCCAAGGAGGGGAGAGGGCAGCCGATAATCCTCTGTGCAGTAGTGATCACCCTTTGGAGCGCCTTCCTATCTGCCACTGTGCAACTGGAGAACCACACACAGATGCAGTCGGTGAAGACACTCTCTATAGCACTTTCTATATTGTGTGGACTATGTGACTTGTGCCATCTCTACAGCAATGTTTTTAAATTTTGGAGTCTCAGCTTTGAGAACAGCAGGCTCCAATGGGAGAAAACAAATCACCAAGTATTCAAAAGCCTTCAGAAGGTTTAAAATTCTAATCCACTCATATCAGTAAAAGGATTTCCACTGTTTTAAATCTAGTCAGAACATTATTGAGGATTTTTGCATGTTTATCTTACAATAAATTAAGTGTATGGTAGAGAACGGATTGTACAGCCGTTAATGCATTCACTACTCCCCCCATGGTTGTCTGCCTCGCAATGAAGTTTTCCCATAATTTTTTTGTTTTACAATCTTGATCCTCCTTGATCTCAGATTGCAAATGCCTTAACAGTCCAGGTGCTCGGGAGCAACAGCCGCAGAAGGCCATTGCTTTCACCTCCTGCCTGTGAGCTCCCAAAGGCACCTGGTGGGCCACTGCGAGTAGCAGAGTGCTGGACTAGATGGACTCTAGTCTGATCCAGCAGGCTCGTTCTTGTGTTCCTATGGAAACCTGAAGAAAGCTTAACACACAGTGATCTCCTTCATTTTCCCTGAGAAGGGAGAGGAAAAAGTTGCCCTTTAAGAGCTTTTGGAAATTGTGGGGATTCTCTGATCTGAGAGAGCAGTCAATTCCAAAGAAAGAAAAACTTGTGCGTAACTGAGAATCAAACCCAAAGGGAACGTGCGCTCAATGCAAAGGAGACCACAAGTGTGTAAATGGCCTCCATGTGAATTTATGAAGAGATCACTTACATCCTCTGCTTTGCCTGCTTTCTCTGTTGAAATGCTTTTTCAAATCTAGTGCAGCTTTTAATCTAGAAGACAAGGAACCGGGCAAAGGAGAGGGAGAAACAGTTTTATCAGATTAGCAGGGACCAAGCAAGGTCTGTCCCCTTGGATAAGTTAACGTCATGTCCAAAGGGTGGCACATACTGTAACAGTGGTTGGAGATGTTCTGGGTGAATTTTCCAAATGTCTTGTAAAGAAAGACAGCTGCGGTTGCCTCTGGGGGTGGGATGGGTGGAGCCAAGGTGACCGCTTCCGCTTAACTGAGGGCGGAAGCGAAGCCCAGGCCATGTTGGGCAAGGGCTGACGTCACCGGGAGGGGAGGGCGGATTGACCCTTTAAAGGGGAAAGCCCTCCTTTGTTCTGGCGATGTGCTTCGGCCTGCCGGAGATTTGCCCACCCACCTCTCCCTGGGTTTATTCAGTTGTTGCTTGTTTCTGTCATAGCTGTTCGGTGGTGGCGCATGAGTAATGATCTGGAGGTGCCGATGGCGGCAAGAGGCAGCCGTCCTGTGGCCAAAACAAACAGCCGAACCGGCAAATGGGGATCTCCTCTTGCCAGGAGCGTCCGCCCGGCAGAGCCCGTCAGCGGAGCGAAGTCCAATACAGGGCATCCACCTGTTGGAGCTTCGCTATGAAGCAGACAGGCCAGATCAAGACCCATGCTACGCCTCACGCTTCTGTTTTGGTTGGCTAATAAAATGGCTATGGCCAAAATGTTTATCCCAGCAAAGAGTCCAGTGTGGTTATTGGAGAGGATTCACTCAGGTGGTTCCCACCCTCAGAAGGCAACAGGATCAGGCATCTCCAAAATACCTTCCTTCCTTACTCAAGAACATATTGTCAGGAGACAGAGAAGCAGCAGCCCAATGGAAACAAACGTTTAATAAAACCATACAGACGCTGATGTAGTAAATATTGCAGGGGGCGAGGTGGATTCTAGACATGCCATTATACCAGGTGCTCACCATTTCTCCGGCAAATAAAAAAGGTGATTCTGACTGTGAATGGAAAACCCCAGAAGTGTATTACAGATGATTGATGAGCAATTGCATTGTAGGGAGGCAGTGAATAAATAAAAAACGGTTTATAGCTCCTCACCTGAATAATAGGACTTTCCTTGGTCTACTTTTTCTCTCTGCTTCTTCTCTTGTGAGTGTTTGTAAAATGGGCTTTAGAAGTCCAGGTGGGTCAGAAAAACAAACGCTGTGCACATATTCGCTAGCAGCACCCTAGTACTGAATAACATAAAACCAATTTATCCTCAACACCCTGCGTGACTTCTAAAACCTGTTTAATCAATGCTACATCGAACTCAATATCCTTATATTGTAGATGCTCCCCGCATCTTATAATTTTTTCCTAGTCACTTAGTTTCCTAGACATATTAGTCTCCACAGGCTAATAGGCAACCTCATAAACAAAATTATGTTAGACCAATAATCCGTCAGGCTAATCAGCCACCAGTTTCAGGCCTGATCTCATCTTCTTCTTCACCTGAAGATTGTTAAAGTAATACATCAATAATAAATTATTATGGTATGCTATACTCCTGAACTGAAAACGTGTTTTCGTGGTATCAGTATATACCAGTGATGGCGAACCTATGGCACGAATGCCAGAGGTGGCACTCAGAGCCCTCTCAGTGGGCACGCACAGAGTTCATCATGTGGGGGGGAAATCGCCCCCCCCCACCCACACATCTAGGTTGGCCTGGGCCACTGGGCTCGATTATTAGCATTAAACCTAAGACCTAGTTTTGGGGAAGCAGTATAGGTAACCCTGTTAAGCACTGTTAAACCCCACTGATTTTCATGCAAAGAACTAAAACGTGATCCTTTACCTGGGAGTAAGCTTGGTTGCTGACAATGTGGCTTGCTTCTGAGTAAACCCTCCTAGGGTTGTGATTCACCAGTTTGAAGAGTTGCATGGTTGTTTCAAAGCAAAGCCAACAACTACCACCAAGCTTACTCCCGAGTAACGCACACCTCAGAGCTAACCGTTTTTTCTTAACTAAAACCTCAGTATTCAGGTTAAATTGCCTTGTTGGCACTTTGCGATAAATAAGTGGGTTGCAGTTTGGGCACTCGATCTCAAAAAGGTTCGCCATCACTGGTATATACCCTTACAGACTCTGTCAATTCCTGAAAAGGGCATTTTTTTTCTTAACAAAGTCTTTGCAATTATCTGTAAGAAATCGTTTTATACAAATACAGTAAGAACTTTTATATGACATAACTGAACATATTCAAAAACAGAAAAATGCAAACTAGTTACCCTTCACAATCTATGCTGTGATTCAGGCTGTGATTCTCTCATTGCTTGCTTATGTCTTTATACACAGTGGAACCTCGGTTTTCATTGCCTTTGATTTTCATCGCTTTCGGTTTTCATCTATTTTTTCAGTGAAAATTTTGTCTCGGTTTTCATTGATTTGCCTCGGTTTTCATCAATTTGCAGTAAGGTGCAGGGGTTTGTGGAGAAAAATCACCCAGACAAAGCTGTTGCAGGCCGTGTCTGCAACTTGTTTAATGACAATGTCTTGCCCCATTTCAGACAAATCTTAAAGACAGCTTTGGACAGCTTTCTGGCACGACATTGGTCCACTGGCTCTGAAGCTGGTCCTAGTGTTATTGTTTGTTACTGTTTTCAGCATTAAACACTATATTTATTCATCAAAAATGTGTTTTTGGTGTGTTTTTTGAAGTGCCTAGAACGGATTAATTGGATTTACATTGATTCCTATGGAAAAGTTTGCCTCGGTTTTCATTGGTTTCGGTTTTCATTGATTCTTTTCGGACAGATTACCAACGAAAACCGAGGTTCTGCTGTATCTCTGAACTGTGAACACTGTACAGGAACATAGCCCACCTTCTCCAGGTGCAGCCAATTCCATAATGCTCTCATTCTTTGGTGACCTGTGGTTACCCCAGTAATGAGCCTGCCTTGGTGGTCTTCTGCCCAAGTACTGACTTAATGGCAACCCCAGCAAAGGACTTCCAAAGCAAGTGGGAAGCAGAGATTGTTTGCCATTGCCTTCCACTACAAAGGCTTCCTTGGTGATTTTCAATCCAAGTACTGAGCCTGCTTAGCTTCTGAGATTTGATGAGATTAGTCCATACCCAGAGGTGGGATCCAGCAGGTTCTCACCAGTTCCCGAGGGGGGTTACTAATTATTTGTGTGTGCCGAGAGGGGGTTACTAATTGGGTCTGCTTTTCCATTAGAAATTCCATTAGGTCCAAAAATCATAAAGTCCTGTTGTTTCCTATGTGGCTGGTTAGCAAAGGTAGAAAACGGGATAATTCTCCCTGTCGGGCTGTTTTAAAAACATGTTTTAGAAATGGGGTAAAGTTCCTTGTTTCAGGAAAGTATCCTTCTTTTGATTTCTAGAAACAAAATTAAGTATTGGAAATTATTAAGTATTTGGCAGGCAGTCAATTAGAGGAGAAGTAGTTGTTTCTGTTGGCAGTAGATGATAGGACTTGCTATAATGAATTTAAATTATGGACAGAAAGATACCAGCTGGAAATTAGGAACTTTTTTTATAGTAAAAGTTTTTTACAGTAACAGAAATTATTAATGCCCCGCCCCCGGAATTCCTGGCCACGCCCCTGTCGTGCCCCGCCCAGCCCCATTGGCGCTACGCCACTGTTTGAATCCCACCACCATGGGAACCTGTTACTAAAACTTTTGGATCCTACCACTGTCCATACCACACTGGCTTCCTTCCTCAACAAATGATTAAGCCCCTAGAATTCACAGTGCCTCTGTGAACCCAAGTAAACCTCATCTGTGTTACCTAATTTGAACTCGGTCTCCTGCTTAGACTATAGTGTGACAGATTGTTGGGAACTGTCATTTTATAAATTTATAAATTACGGCTATGAAGAACAGGTTCGTGAAGCCCCATTTTATTACTGCCCATACAGATCAGGCACTCCCAATCTCTGTTCTGATCAATTTCCCCAGTCCTTGAATTCTATCTCTGCCTCCATCCTTTCAGGCTTTGGAAGCAGGATTGCACAAAGCAACCAATTTCATGCAAATCCAAACAATGTGTGGCTGAAAAATAAGAACCTTTTGATGACACAGTCAGAGTTGCTTATATGATCAAAGCATTAATTCTCTCCGTCGATTTGCAATGCATACTTTGCAAGAAAACCCTCCAAAATATGCGATGAAAGAATCCAGCCGTAACCTGTTCTCCCCTCCAAGGACTGATTAAATATTGTGCTGTATCCCTTGGTAAATTTCAGTATCAAAATTATCCAACCCATTGGCTGGTAACACAATAACCAGCTTTTCCCGCTATTTACCCTTTGTTTATACTATTTATTCATGTGTGTCACACCATGCGCTATACGGTTCTTGGCAAACATATCATCTGCCAAATAAAATAATTGCTTGCACTCCTCTCCCCCACCAATGTTAAAACTGAATTGATTTCTGCTTTTTAAAATCCTCATCATTTCACAAAAGAATGAAGTGGGCAGGTTGCTGGCATGAGAAATATGATTTTGTACAACTGGAGAGATTATTTTAGGCAGAAAAATTAGGATCCGGCCAACAGGCTTCTCAGAGTACGGGGTGACACTTCATGGTTATGGCTCCCATAATTTGCTTTTTGGCGGGTGAAACACTTCTGATGTAATGCTTAACCAGTTATTAACAAAAGGACCACTGGGACATGGCTATTTTTACATACTGTGAACCTGTGGCATTTCAGAAGCCATTAAGAAAGCATAGCAAATCCATGCTAATCCTGTTTGCTTGGAGACTAAAGGAAATGTAATCATGGGCGGAGGAGGAAAAAAAACTGGCAGGAGTTACTCAATGAGGAGAATGGCATGTATTCCCCAGAGCTTCACACATTTCTTTTCCTGGTTGAAACATAGCTCATCTTTTCAGAGGGCAGCCGTATTAGTCTGCAGTAGAACAGCTAGATTTGTGCCCAGTAGCATCGTAATGATTGACAAGTTATTTAGAATAGGGAGTATTCAGGTGACTCTTATTCGAGGGATTAATGTCCCATCAACCCTTGCCAGTATGGTCAATTGGCCATGCTAGCAGGGGCTGATGGGAATTGTAGTCCATAACATCTGGAGTGCCAAAGGTTCGCCACCACTGTTTTAAGATTCAAAACGTCCAAAGGGAGTGCACATCTCAACAGGTAACTTGGGCCCACTCCACACAGGTCAAAAACAGTGCCCCTGGAACGGTAAAAAACACACCATTCCAGGGATGCACTTTGCACGGATGCTGCCTCTGCAATAAGGTAGCACCATGCCCCCCCAACCTTCGGAGAAACACTGTTTTTGAAACTCGCTCAATGAGCAAGTCTTTAAAAAAAACAGTGTTTTGAACCCGGTGCCGAGCAAATGGCACCAGTTGGGAGGCACCACTTTTAGGCACCTCCATTATGTTTGTAAACTTGCCTCCTCTTCCCTACACAGCTCCATAGGGACAAGGAGACACACCTTCTGGCCTCCAACCCCCAAGGCATTGCCATTGCCCCAGGGGCATGTCCCCATGCCCACGTGGAGCTGCACAGGCAAGAGGAGGCAAGTTTACAAACAGAATGGAGGTGCCTCCATGTGAAGGTGCCTCCATGGGCTGCGACAGCTCTGAGATCATTCGCACACAAGTGTGCGACGGTCCCGGGGCTCCACTGGCATCATTATTGGTAGCTAGTCGCTGCCGTGGGGAGAAAACGTGTTCTGGGAACTTTTCGGAAAGGGCAGGCTGTCACGCCGGTTGGTGGCTCAGCAGAAATGAAACTGACATGACATAGAACTGGGGGGGGGAGTAGCAGGGTGGGGAAAATAAGGCAGATGGGCATCCGTGGTATTCCCTTGAAACCAGGTTCAAAGAAAGATTTTTAGAAAAGATCACGATTTTGGCATTTTTTGAAAAACACGGTTTGAGGGAAATATCACAGGTCAACCCCACTTTGGGGGAGAGACCCATGCAAAGTTCTTCCCCAAAGCAGGATATTTCCCTATGTCAGCTTGTTATATTTGTACCATGTGGAATCGGCCATTAACAGCCTCGCTCAGGTCTTGCAAAGTGAGGGCTATAGCTTCCTTGATTGAGTTAATCCATCTCATGTTTTCCAGCTGCCTTGAATTTTTCCTAGCATGACTGTCTTTTCCGGTGAGTCGTTCCAAGATGGCACCATGATGTCTCATGATGTCACAGCCTCAGTTTAGTCATTTCCACTTCTATGGAGATTTCAGGCTCGATTTCCTTTTGAACTCCTTTATTTGCCTTTTCTGTGGCCCATGGTATTTGTAAAATCTTTCCCCCAACACCACATTTCAAATGAACCAATTTTCTTCTTGTCAGCTTTCTTTACTGTCCAACTGACATAGGTCCAGATGACCACTTATGAACTCGATAACTGCAAACAAGTTTCAAGGGAAAAAAAGTAAACTGGTCTGCCCTATCCCCCTCCAAAAAAAGAATAAAAGATGCAAGATGGATGACATTTCTGTGTATTTATTTGGGGTCTTGCCCAGAATTTCATCCATTTAATCCTCTCACTGAACTAACCATGAACATATTTCAGTTCAGAGTCCATAAATAGTAATATCAATTTCCCCACCATCGATGAATGTGCCTGCCATCTGTTGAAAGGGATTGATATGCCCAGCTGGGGTAGGCTTGGACAGCCCCATAAATAGCAGCCGTCTTCTCTCGCCTCCAGATGTCCAGTACCGTCACTGCCTGGCAAATTGAAGGGAGAAAAGCTATCCAAACTCTAGGGATTGAAAAATCCTTTGAAGGCAAAAGAATGAGTGCTCTTGCACACTGCCAAAATAGTAAACAGTGGCATGAAGTCTAGGGTTGGCGACTCGGGTAGCCTGAATTGCCGAATATGCCTGAATTACCGAATTGCCGGCTGCCACTTGACAGCCCTTCACACACACACACACAATGCTTTACATCATAGGTGTCAAACTCGCGGCCCTCCAGATGTTATGGACTACAGTTCCCATCATCCCCTGCCAGCATGATGCTGGCAGAGGATAATGGGAACTGTAGTCCATAACATCTGGAGGGCTGCGAGTTTGACACCTGTGCTTTACATATTACAAGGCCCTCAGTTCACTACCATTTTCCTTTGGGAAAAAAAGAGTCAACTAATGATACACAAACATGAAATCAGAAAGGTTCACTCATGCAGAGTGGCAGAATTACCTGAGCATGAGCCCTCAAACAAAAAGAGTTCAGTTCATTCCTAAACAGCTACAGAATAACCATAATGGTTCTGGTTATGAAATACTTGAAAGGAAACATATACTGATTTAATCAGTCCACGCCAGAAAGCAGTTTTCATGGTGATTAGGAGCTAATATTCTGTAATAAAAGAATCTTAGGAAGTACTACAATCATGGCAAAAAAGCAAATTTTTTTTTCAAAGCTACAAATATACAATTTGACTGTTTGTGAAAACTTGAAAGTCCCTGTAACAGGGGTCCCAACCTTTTTGAGCTAGGAACCCTTCAAAAAGAAGGTTTTCTCTTTGGAATTCTGACACAGGCTGCAGGTACAACCACAAAATGGTTGCTGCAGGAGAGGGCACCAGTCACAAAATGGCTGGCCCATCTTGCCTTCAATCACACAGCCAAAATGCTTGTGTTGTAGTGGCACCTGCTTCCAAAACAATGTGTGTGTTTTTTTTAAACTGCACAACCAATCAGAACTCCAATGAGCATTTAGAAGGCTTGCTGGGCAAAAATCCCACCTGGCCTCATTCACTTTCTTAAAACAACAACAACAACCACTCTTTGTGGGAGCCAGGAAAGCTGTTGGTAGACACCATGGTGCCCTTGAGTGACACTCTGAGGAATCCTGCCCTCAACCAACTGAAACTAATGGAGCAAGTTATGTTAGGTCTGACTCCGCTGCCAGGAGTTTTGATTCAGGGCCAGAAATGTGGGTTGACCTCAGAACTCCCTTCAGTCTCTACCCACAATGGTTTCTGTTCAGTCAACAGAGGCACAAAAATGGAAATCTAGAAGGAAAGAAAAATAGGGATATGCCTGGAAAATCAAATGGCAACAACAGGAGCCATTTCCCCCCATATTTGACTAAGCTAAGGTGACCAGATGGATCGGGTAGGCGCCGGCAAGCGACACGCATAGCTGCCAAGGACAAAATATTGTCATTGGATAAAGATTGTACCTTCTCTTAAGCTTGTTGTTTCCTCACTCTGTGACAGGGCTGGGAAACGGCAAGCCCCAGAAGGGTTGTGCGTTCGCGTCGGCCGCTGCAGGAGGTATTGTCACACACTGCCTTGCAAAGGCTGGACTGTCCTGCCAAAAGCGGGACGTCTGGTCAGCCTGGACTAAGCCCATCTTATACTAGAGCATCAGCATGGTGCTGTGGTGAAGAGTAGTGGGCTTTATTCAGGAGAACCAGGTTTGATTCCCTGCTCCTCCACATGAAGCCTTCTGGGTGACCTTGGACTCATCATAGTTCTCTCAGAACTCTCTCAGCCCCACGTACCTCACAAGGTGTCTATTATGGGGAGAGGAAGGGAGGGAGTTTGTACGCTGCTTTGAGACTCTTTACAGAAGAGAAAGGCGGGGTAAAAACCAAACTCTTCTTCTTTTTCTTCCTCCTCCTCTTCTTCTTTTTCTTGTCTTCCCAATATCAGCATGGGGGTGAAAAGAGCCATCATGTTGCAGCCAATTTAAAAAAATCTAGAAATGTTTAGCTGTTGCAACTTTCCAGATCAAGCAAAACATTTCTATTAATTGATAGCAGCTGAAGAGGGTTTTTTTTTTTCAATTACAAGCCAATGTGACATCTTCAGATTCCCAGAGAAAGCAATACAGAATACAAAGAGCTATTTTGAAACACCATCAAGCAATCATCTCTGTATATGCTACTGGTAAAAGTATCTTCCAAGTATCTCTTCTCCACCAATTTCAAAAAGGGGAGATCTCTTTGTCTAAGGAACTATAGGCTTGATGAGAATCCGTTCTCTCATCCTTGAAGAATTCTGCACTTGAAAAAAAAATCCTTCCAATAATTTGAAGAAGCAACCCACAAAAGAGAACCAGAGTTCAATCGCTATTATTTTTCAGGCAATCACTGCAGAATGGAGAGTCAAGATGCCTTACCTCCGTCACCTTCAATCTGGAGAAACTTTAGACAAACCACTTTAGTAAGCATGGGGGGTCTTGCTTTCAGGAATATGTTACAGAAGTTGGGCTGTCCCAGTATATGAAGAAGGTTGCATGCACAAGAAAACTTATACCAAGCTTTGGTATTAAAACTTTTTTCTGCTGTTTGTTTGTTTATTAGATGTATATCCTGCCCTTCCCGATAGGGCTCGGGGCAGCAAACATCAGACTAAAACCACACAAATAACATAATACAATATAAAACCAGTACCGACACAGTGGTACCATTTTAAAAGTTGCACAGTAAACAATAAACGAAAACCATGTTTCAGACCAACATGACGACCCACCTGAATCTATCCTTGTACTTTGGTTAGTTGCCATTAAAATCAGCAGGAACAAACCATTTTAAATTTAAGAAGAAGAAGAAGAAGGAGGAGGAGGAGGAGGAGAAGAAGAAGAAGGAGGAGGAGGAGGAGGAGGAGGAGGAGGAGGAGGAGTTTGGATTTATATCCCCCCTTTCTCTCCTGTAGAGACTCCAAAGCAGCTTTTGCCAATCTTCCTTTGCCCTTCCTCATACAACAAACACCCTGTGAGAGGCACACAGGTTAACCTAATCTGAATTCCTCTAGATACGCCTCCACAGCTCAGGCGGCAGAGCTGGGAATCAAACCCAGTTCCTCCAGATTAGATACACAAGCTCTTAACCTCCTACACCACTGCTGCTAAGGCGTTCCCCACAACTTGATTGTAAAACACCTCCATGCTAAGAATTCACAGCATGTAGCTTTTTACAACAGTCCATATCCTTGCCTCAAAAAGATGCGGCTGTTGAGGTTCTGCACCACAAAGCTTTGCCCAGGTAAACAACTGTGCAGAATATTGAGTTGTGAGACCCAAAGCAGCTTACGTGACCCTGTCCTATTTTATTCTTGCGACCATCACCCTGCAAGGTAGGTTAGGGTGACAGTGATCAGCCCAAGGTCACCCAGGCTGTGCTGGTCTCTTTGGATCTCGGCAGCTAAGCAAGGTCAGCCTTGGTCAGTACTGGGAGGGGAGACCTCCAAGGAAGTCCAGGGTTGCTACACAGAGACAGTTTATGTTAAGAACATAAGAACATAAGAACAAGCCAGCTGGATCAGACCAGAGTCCATCTAGTCCAGCTCTCTGCTACTTGCAGTGGCCCACCAGGTGCCTTTGGGAGCTCACATGCAGGATGTGAAAGCAATGGCCTTCTGCTGCTGCTGCTGTTCTGAGCACCTGGTCTGGGTTAAGGCATTTGCAATCTGAGATCAAGGAGGATCAAGATTGGTAGCTATAGATCGACTCTCTCCTCCATAAATCTGTCCAAGCCGCTTTTAAAGCTATCCAGGTGTGAGTGGCCATCACCACCTCCTGTGGCAGCATATTCCAAACACCAATCACACGCGTATGAAGAAGTGTTTCCTTTTATTAGTCCTTAATTCTTCCTCCCAGCATTTTCAATGTATGCCCCCTGGTTCTAGTGCGTATTGTGAGAAAGAGAGAAAAATTCTCTCTGTCAACATTTTCTACCCTAAGTATGCATAATTCTTATAGGATCTCTCAAATCATATCCCCTCAAGTCAGCTCTCCTCTCCAAACTAAAGAGTCCCAAACGCTGCAGGCCTCCTTCATAGGGAAGGTGCTCCAGTCCCTCAATCATCCCTCGTCTCTTCTCTGCACTTTTCTATCTCTTCAATATCCTTTTTTTGAGATGTGGCTGCATTCAGAACTCGAACACAGTACTCCAAGTGCGGTCGCACCACTGCTTTATATAAGGGCATGACAATCCTTGCAGTTTTATTCTCAATTCCTGTTAGCCTGTTTAAATATTTCCCCTTCAAATGTAACATACAGCAGTTATTTTTTATTTTTTTATTTTATTTTATTATTTATTATTTGAATTTATAGACCTACCATCCCTTTGAGGGGCTCTCTAAGGTGCACAACATTATCTGTATACAATATAAAATAAGGGTCACAACAGTGACCATATTTACTAAAAAATCCATTAAAAAACCATTTAGTAAAAACAGCAGTCAAAATACTAATAACGGCAATTCCTCGTAACCCACTCATGACAACCTCCCCAAAAGGAGTGGAGCTGGCCGGACTCCCAAAAAAAGAGGGAGCAAAGGAGCAAAGCAAAGGAGGGGCGCACCTTCAGCAACTGGGCACTCTTGCAAAGGCCCGGGCAGAACAACTCAGTCTTACAGGCCCCTGGGCGGGATTCACCAAGCAACCCGCAGGGCCCGGACAGCTGGAGGGAAAAGTGTTCCATTCAGGCCAGGGCCAGTCAGAAGGTCCTGGCCTGTGGAGGCCAGGCCACTTACATTGAGGGGCCAGGAACCACCAGCAAATTGGCCTCTGCCGAGCGCAGAGGCCTAGTAGGGACATATGGTGTAACGTGGTCTCTGAGGTATGAGGGTCCCAGGCCGCGTAAGTGCCACCTCAGGAGAGATTCCGCTTCCATGGATTCAATGGGTCAGACATACTTAACCATCTACCAACAGCTTGTAACCAATTTCACCACCAACATGTTCCACTTGGGTTTCCATCCTCTCGTTAAAATAGATTCCGATGCATTTAAAGGCCAGGCTGGCCTGTCCGCGAAAGCATAGAAATCAGAGTAACCAATCAAACAGACTTCTTAGTCAAGTCAATGTAAACAAAAAACGTGCTCAATGACGTAAGAAATCATTCGGAATTTCCATTAACCCTCCTTGTTTGAAATGAACTTTTGAAATGCACCCGGTTCATTCTTAATTTACAGTTAAGTAAAGTTGTAAAAGTGATTCATTATTTTGAAGTTCGCGATATTAGCGTCACTTTTTTTTTCTATATCGCCACTAGCAAATCTCGCCACGCTAAGGTGGCAATTAACGTCCTTCTCTCATAACAGTCCCAAGAACCCACACAGATGTGCATGCAGGTTCAATGATCCGCAGCATAGCCTTTGGGTGGTCAAATGGAATCCTTTTTTTTCCCCTTTCAGTCTCACATTGTTATAGCTGCTGATTTGTAGTAGTCTCAGCGTAAGGGAAGCGTGCAGACAGAGTGTAGTATCTCTGTAGGTTTAGGGTTGCAGTGTTTGTGGGTGGACAACATTTCTCTTGCTTCTCTGCTGCAGGTGTAGATGTAGAGGTGTTCTGGGGTGGATACTCTGGAGCATGCAACGTATAGTTGGCCATGAGAGAAGCATTCGAGTGTAGATCTAACACCGCACCATTATAGAGCTTGGCCCTGTGCTTTGTTGATGGTGTGATAGCTAATGCTAAGCTTGGATGGGGAACTGTGGTCTCTTAAATTGGAATGGCATATCCGTTGGCATCATGGGTGGGCGCGAGGGATGAGGACATCCTCACCTTTGAAAGGGCCTGTCAATATTGTGGCCCCACCACAAACAAACCGATGAAGTAAATAAGCATGCACAAACTGGATACATAATAGTAAAGAAAAATTTATTTCATATCAGCTTGAGGCATCAGTTTGTTGTATTTTTGAATTGTGTTTGGAGCCAGTGCATCTTGTGAGGTGGGGAACTGTGGTTGTACCCCGTGAAAGCAGTGAAGGGAGGCAGGAGGATGGTCTTGTGGGATGGAATTCTTTGTTCTGTTAATGGGTGTGTTTTGTCAGGTGTTGCAGGGAGGAGGACCCATGAAAGATCCCATAGTGAGTAATGTTGCAGGGTAGTACCTTTTAGAGATGTGTAGTTGTAGTGTATGGACTCTATTTAGCTGTTTCGACCCCTTGAGTAGTGCGTTGTCACCTATGCACAGTCAGTGGAGAGCTGGGATCGCTGACATTTTGTGCACAAGCAACGCCTGGCCAACAGAGGTTGGTTGCCAGCAGTGCAGTGAGAGAGTTTTGAAAAGGATGGAGGAGGCTGTGGCTGTGTGAAGTGTGTCTGTGAGGGAGGGCAGAGAGGAGTGTGTGAGATGAGGTGGTTGTGTTGAAGTGTGTGAGTGCAGTGAGAGAGTTGTGAGAAGGATGGAGGAGGCTATGGCTGTGTGAAGTGTGGCTGTGAGGGAAGGCAGAGAGCGGGGAAGCAAGGGGGGTGGGAAGGAAAAGTTTGTCACAGTGGGCGGGGCAGCGTTTGGCTGAGCGACTGATGCCGCGTTGGGATGAAGTGAGCGGGAAAGCAAGGGGGTGGGGAGGGGTTGTCGTAGCGCGCAGGAGGCGTCTTTGTCCTTTCGGAGGGGAGCGAACGTGCAGCTGGTGGAGGGGAGTGGACTGCGTGGCTGCTGGAAATGGCGGGACAGTTCGCTCAGCGAGGGATGTGAGGGGAGTTTGAGGCATGCACAGAACGTGTTGGCTGGAGGAAGGGGTGTGTGGAAAGAGCAAGTTCTAATGGACGCAGCATCTGGGAGGACACTGGGGCGTGGGATGGGAAGCTGCGAAGAAGCGGATTTGATGGCTCAGGACGGGTGCCGGAGTCATGTAAATGTTGCTAAACACTCTCGCTTGGCAGAGTGACGTGCCTGGGAAGTTTGGGAGGAGTTCGTCCAGCAGTTTATGAGGTAGCCCCTCAGAGACAAACACACTGTTAGATTTTTATATATATAGATAAAAGGTTATCTGACCACGTTTGTTCAGAGGGTTTGTGAGAAAGACAAGCAGGGAAAGAATAGACAGATGAGTGACATACTTTTGGGACAGGTACCACCAGTCAGTTGGCTCTTGCTGAGTGTAACGCAGCAGTGGTTAAGAGCAGGTGTACTCTAATCTGGAGGAACCAGGTTTGATTCCCGC
Source organism: Sphaerodactylus townsendi (assembly GCF_021028975.2). Lineage (NCBI taxonomy): Eukaryota > Metazoa > Chordata > Lepidosauria > Squamata > Sphaerodactylidae > Sphaerodactylus > Sphaerodactylus townsendi. The sequence continues at coordinate 185,167,306 of NC_059425.1, forward strand.
TTTGCCGCTTGAGCTATGGAGGCTTCTCTGGGGAATTCAAATTAGCCTGTGTAATCCAACACACACCAGCTGGGTGACCTTGGGCTAGTTACAGTTCTTCCGAGCTCTCCCAGCCCCACCCACCTCACAGAGTGTTTGCTGTGAGGGGGGAAGGGAAAAGAGATTGCAAGCCCTTTTGAGTCTCCTTACAGGAGAGAAAGCGGGGATATAAATCCAACTCTTCTTCTTCTTTTGGGGCCATCCCAAGAGAGGCGGTCCCATAGATGTTAGTTATACAGTTGGGAGTTCTTACACAAAATTGATTGCCTCTGTGATCTTTATATCCTTCATCAAAGACATAATTAAATTCCGAACAGAGGCAGCGGAAGTCATTGAAGCCTGCATCCTATCTAGTGCTGGTTCAGAACAGAGGCAACAGAACAGAGGCAACAGAAGCCATTCTAGAATGGCTGCAGCAGAAGTCATTGAAGCCTGAAGCCTGCCTAGCGTTGGTTCAGAACAGAGGCAGTGGAAGCCATCCTTGAATGCCTGCAGCCAGTTTAGCACCGGTTCAAAACAGAGGGAACGGAAGCCATTCTTGAATGCCTGCAGCCTGGTTAAGAACAGCAGGAGCCATTGAACTCCTGCAGCCTGCCTAACACCGGTTCAGAACGGCGACAGCAGAAGCCATTCTTGAACACCTAAAACCTGTTTAGCACTGGTTCCAGTAGCGGAAGCCATTCTCGAATACCTGCAGCCAGTCTAGAGCCAGTTCAGAACAGATGCACTATTGTTGGGATGTGTTCTATTGTTGATCATGGTGGACTACTACCGTGTTTCCCCAAAAATAAGACAGTGTCTTATATTAATTTTTGCTCCCAAAGATGCGCTATGTCTTATTTTCAGGGGATGTCTTATTTTTCTGAGTTCTGTTCATCAGGCATGCTTCCAAACAAAAACTTTGCTACGTCTTACTTTCGGGGGATGCCTTATATTTCACACTTTAGCAAAACCTCTACTACATCTTATTTTCAGGGGATGTCTTATATTCAGGGAAATAGGGTAAGTATGTCATTATGATATACTTTGTGTAGATATTAGGTTGTTTTGTTGGTTGATATTCTACAAATGTTATTATGTTGTATTATTGAGCAATGATGTCGAACTTGTTAAATGATATTTCTGATGTTGATGTTAAATTAATATGTGGTGAATTGTGTTATTGATAACCTGATATTAGATATTGTTAAGAGTTACCGAGTTTCTTGTTAGGTATTCTGTTTTGACTCATTGTATCTATTATGTATTATTGGTTGTATTTTTGTTTCTTGTTGTTCACCGCCCTGAGCCCTTCAGGGGAGGGGGGTGTATAAATTAAATTTAACATAACATAAAGACTTATGGAATAGTTTCGGAAAATTCTTTTTTAAGCTAACGAAAGCAGGTCTTCTACTTATCTGTTTTTTTCTGTCACGGGACATACAAAAAGTTGCTTCTGATTGAGAGCAAAGTTTATTTTCTCAATTGCAAGATGACTGAACTTCCTAATGATATGTAAATTTTTATTTTTCATTGATGTCTGTGGATTTACAGCCACCGCATACACACTTCAAAGAGCTGTTTCTGAGTAGGGTATAGCACAACACAATATTTGTTTTTATCCAATATATTCCAGAGAGTTCAAAGAAAAATAAAAGCCTCGAGTAAGGGAGAAGAAAAGCTTTGCTCCTCTTTTCACAATTGTTTGACGTTTTAGCCGGGGAAATGTCTGATGGTTCAAGATTGGACAACTGGTTGAAAACAAAAAACAAAACAACCCCCACCCCGCCCTGCTTGACTCCAGACTTCCCAGATTTCCAAACATTAAACAGGCTGGACATGGTCTAGCTATCGGTAGTCCTTTCCACACAAACACTTGAAAACATTTTGAGGCAGGATATAAAAAGTTTCCTCCATGTTCTCCATTGTGTAAGGCTGAACACGCTCAAACAAAGCAGCTTAAAAAAGAAGAACTTTATTGATTTATGTCGCCCTAGGTACAGGGTGCTGGAACTGAGGATTATTGTCCAGTATTTAAACTATAGCAACCAATCCACCCCCCCCCCCACACACACACACAGCTCCTGGCCTCTCATTGGTTCTGAAGCTCCGGTGGGATGTAGCTTCTTAGTTTGTTTTCCTGCTGTTTTTCCAAGAAGGCGGGAGCCAGTCAGAGGTGGGATCCAGCAGGTTCTCACAGGTTCCTGAGAGTAGGTTACTAATTATTTGTGTGTGCCGAGAGGGGGTTACTAATTGGTGATTTTGCCACGTGATTTTTGCCTTAGTTATGCCCCTCCTCTCAGCAGTAGTGCGCAGAACTTGAAGCAGTCTAGCAGGAGGTGCACCAGCGCAAGTGGCAGTCATGCCTGCGTGTATCTCGCTTCCTCCTCGCCCAAGGGATCGCATGGCTTTTCGCGTCCTTGCCACAGCCCCGCCCAGGAATGCCCCGCCCCTGGAATGCCCGGCCATGCCCCCGTTGTGCCCCACCCAGCGTCCTTGCCACAGCCCCGTCCTGGAATGCCCGGCCACGCCCCCGTCGTGCCCCGCCCAGCCCCATTGGCGCTACGCCACAGTTTGAATCCCACCACCATGGGAACCTGTTACTAAATTTTTTGAATCCCCCCACTGGAACCAGTGCATGCTGGGAGTTGCAGTCTTGACACACTGTTTATACCCCCAAATGTTTCATTTGCAGACTCAACACATTTTAAATTAATCCCCATTTAAAATGATTCTCAGGCTGAAAGATTTTAAAAGCTGCATTTGCCTGTGCAGTCATCCTACAAGATGTTTCCCACACCCGTCTGCCTTCCCTCCACTTCCTCATCAGGGCCATTTTGGGAGCTCATTCCTTGCCCCTCGCCTGTTTTCGTGCATTTTGGAACACTTGAAGTGAGTCTGTTCAGTTTTGGCAGGCTAATTTTCGAAGGTGGGAGTGCAGAAGGCGCAGAGAATTGCCGCACCTTGCTGTGAAGCACTGAAACAGCGATTCCACACCACAAACTCCAAATAAAATGCAAGAAAAGAGAGAAGCAAAATGGCGGCCAGAAATTATTTGGAAGAGGTGAGTAAGGACATCAATCATTGTAAAGTGGGGTGGGGGCAGGGGGTTGAATTTACCTGAATGGCCTCCTGTCAGCTGCGACGAGGTGATCACCCTTATATCTGACCTAAAACAAGGGAAAGCGCCAGGCCCTGATGGCCTGCCACCTGAACTCTTTAGAAGATTCACGGAGTTCTGGGCCCCTATTTTGGCTACCCTGTTTACCAAAATTAACAACAGTGGCTGTATCCCTAAGCATTGGACTGAAGCTATCATTGTACCTCTACATAAAAAAGGCGATCCATCAAATCCATCTAACTATCGCCCCATAAGCTTGCTTTCAGTGGCTAGTAAGCTTTACGCAAGGTACCTTATGATACGTCTCACTGCCTGGTCCTCTTCAGTGCTAGGCCCGGAACAGATAGGATATGCCACAGGTAAATCCACCCTTGGACCATTGTCTGGTTTTAAACCATTTATGGAGAGAAATATTGCCACCCCAAGGGTGGGAAACTCCTTATGCGGCTTCTCCTCTAGATTTGAAATGCGATTCGACTCTCTCATCCTCTCAGGGAATCAGCTGTGGAAAAAAAAAATTGACTGTGTTGGGAATAGACCAGGAGATTACTGTTTCTTATTCGCCAGTTGTATTCCCTCAACTACCTGTCAAGTTCGCTGTGATCATGTAAGGGCTTCCTAACTTCACCTATAGTTTCTAACAAGGGAGTCAAGCAGGGTTGTATTCCTTTGCTCCTCTCCTGTTCAATCTTTATTTAAAACGAATCTTGCTCCCTCATTTATCTCTAGACTGAAAGTCACGCGACCCATTTTGGGGACAAAGACCCACATGTGCACTTCTCTATGCAGATCTACACTGTGTTACTGTCTCGGGTCCATAGGGCCTGCAAAGACTACTTCTAAGCCTTTGTTTAACGTACTGCACAAACAACACAGTGCCCTGTCGTATTAATTATAGGACAAATCCAGTGCTGATCTTTTCGAATTCAAAACTCAGCACGTGGAAAATAAACGGTACATTGATTGAACAGGTCCATTCATACAGATATTTAGGATATCACCTTCCATCATTCCTTCTAACCTGGACCTCTCTATATCCAATTCAGACTCTCACAAGTAAAATCAAAGTGTTGGCAATATCCACAGATTTTTTTCACACCAGAGGCGGTCAATTTTTTCCTGCCGCAATGGAAGTTTCTTTTCAGTTAAAACTACTCGCCACAATTACTTTTAATGAGCTCCAATCTGGGGGAGCAAAAACCGCTGAGAAATTAGGAGAGTGTTCAATCTTTGTTTCTTCGTTGCTTATTGGGTCTCTCCAAACTCCAGTCAATGTATCAAGTTCTTTTTTGTTTAGAAACCGGAGCCAAGACAATTTTTTTTCCCCGGTTTGGCTCTCTTTGTTTAAATACTGGTTTCTGCTTTCATTATAGAGCTCTCCCCGGGGCAGTCTCCACATATTTTCTGTTAAGCTTGGACCAATTTCCACTCCACCTGGCACACCAAAATTACTGCAAGCAAATAAAACAACATAGGTGTATCTTTTGACCAACTCCTAATTCGATGGACGAAAGACAGGCTTTCGGAGTTTTGAAAACAACGTGATCTTTGACATTGAAGGGCAGCTTCTCACAGCTGGAGCCTGCAGAACTTGTTCTCCCACATTTTATGGTGCATTTCACCACCATTGCCGGGTTTTATGGCTAAATATACGAGTAATTTAACCAATCCACATCTCCTCAAGAGATATTTTATGCCGGTTGCTCGGCTAAATCAGTGTTACCGGGACTGCCCAAACAAGAGGCAGATATCATGGCATCCCACGGTGGAGAACAGGACTTGTTCTCTGTGCAGCTGGGCCTACCCGCCAAAACAACTGGAACATCGTGCTTCTTCATTGCAAAGATTTGGCAGTCTATCGGTTGCTTTTTCTCGAGGCCATCTTGAAGAAATTTTCAGTGAGATCAGACAAGGAAATAGTTTCACACCTGCTTAGTGACCATCATCCCCACACTACTGAATCAGTTGCCAGGTTTTTAACAAAGGCACTTGGATCAAGAGTGAAACCTTTGTGTAAATTTTAGTCAATTGGTTTTAACATAATCTGTATTTTACCACTCTTTATATGCCATTAAAGGTTTTGTATTTGTATTTGTATTTGACATCAATCATTGTAAAGTGGGGTGGGGGCAGGGGGTTGAAAAAGTTTTAGAATTTTTTTTGTGGATTTGTGCAAAAAGGCCAGTATTAACTCCTTGTAATTTTCAAACAGAAACAGGAAAACCTGCCACCTACCCTTGAATCAGCTGAGATGAATTCTACTTCCTTGTCCCTAATAGACCAGCTGTCTTCTTCCTCTCCCAGCTGCTTTTCCAACTCTCGACTACTTCCCCTCTCATTTTCCAACCAGTCATTATTGTCATCATTCCCCAAAGGCTTGGGGCTTATATTAATCTCCTGGGTTTTTAAACTAGGCTGGGGAAGGAAGTTAGAGATCCCCATGTTGGTGTTTTGAGAAGGGAAAGGAAGAGACATACACATGTTGCTTTCTCTTAGGCTGGAAATAGTGCTCCAGTTCTATCCCCATCACAAATTCCTGAGTAGGTAGAAAGAAAGAAAGAAAGAAAGAAAGAAAGAAAGAAAGAAAGAAAGAAAGAAAGAAAGAAAGAAAGAAAGAAAGAAAGAAAGAAAGAAAGAAAGAAAGAAAGAAAGAAAGAAAGAAAGAAAGAAGAGATAATCTGGCAGTACCTCCCCCCCAGTGGTCCTGCTATTAGACCCATGGCTAAGAACCCCCATTGATAATACTGATTTATCAATTGTGGTAACTATGTTGGATTGTGGATCTGTAAGAGTACTGGAAGTGTTGGCTAACTTTTTGTGCTCTGTCATTAGCAAACAGTCATAACTAAGAACATAAGAACTAGCCTGCTGGATCAGACCAGAGTCCATCTAGACCAGCACTCTGTTACTCGCAGTGGCCCACCAGGTGCCTTTGGGAGCTCACATGCAGGAGGTGAAAGCAATGGCCTTCTGCTGCTGCTGCTGTTCCGAGCACCTGGTCTGCTAAGGCATTTGCAATCTGAGATCAAGGAGGATCAAGATTGGTAGCCATAGATCGACTTCTCCTCCATAAATCTGTCCAAGCCCTTTTTAAAGCTATCCAGGTTAGTGGCCATCCCCACCTCCTGTGGCAGCATATTCCAAACACCAATCACACGTTGTGTGAAGAAGTATTGGAGATCGTACTTATCACACTGGTGTTGCCATTGTTGCTGTTATCTTGTTGTTGTTGTTCTAATTATGCCATTAAATGTTTATATATATATTAAGAGTTAATTGTAATAGTGCAAGCCAGGAAAAATTGTGCTGCAAATGACGGGGGACAGATAGATACTGGGAATTTGGCTATCCACCCTGGGACAACGACTATTCACCTCAGTTGACTGACCAGCTGGCTCTCTTCCTTCAGGAGCTGAATGTGTAATGTTTCAAGGCATAGCATAGTATATTGAAGAGCAATTCAGACATTCCACAAGTGGGGACCCATAATATTCAACCCTTCCCTTTCTTAACACTAATCCTCCCAAGCACTGCAGCTTTTTGGGAGGAAGGATTTAAACCTTGCAACATACTTTTTAAATCTTTTCAGATTTTTTTCTGCAAACCTGGAGAGTTCTCCAAGTTTGCTGAACTATTTGGTTTCAGTCAGTGTAGGCCTGGTCTGTGGATTTAAGTATCTGCAGGTTAGGCCAAATTTGACAATTAGAAATAGGATATACTTCACAGACTCCAGTTTGAAAACCCAGGCATTCAAGACTATGGTTTCAAAATACAATCCCATAATGTGAAGCAACATTTGGAAGAACTGACATACTAGAAACAGATTTGGAACATAATTGCCTTTCAGGCAAAATTATAAACACTTTCCTCAAATACAAAAGCTATTTGCAGTGTCAGGCAGAGTGTTACATGTAATAAAGGACAGTAATTGTTTACAGCTCAGTTACCAGTGGACAGCATAAATACTAATTAGAGGTCAATTGAGAGTTACTTTGCATGTCCCATATATGGAGTGAAATCTATTTGTTCACTTAACATTAAGCATATTACAAATCCTCCCCCTAGGTCTCGGTTTAAGATTCAAAGCACAAAACGTAAGACGTGAACTTACGTGAAAAAGTGCTACCACACAAGGTTTCAAGATCTTCCCTGTGACATTAATCTTTGCAGAAAAGATAGACTTGAGGAAGATTCACATACCTTTGTCCAAATTCAGCTCGATTTTTATATGATTTTATATGAAACAGGCTCCAATATTAAATGGGGTGGTTGATTACTGCTCAATGGATAAATCGGCAGAATAAAGGATTTTTAAATCTCATTCTGCCGGATGGAAGCATTAAGTATTTGCTGGACTGTCCTGCACTGAAGCAGAAAGGACTTGAAGTGCTCGACTCTAGCCTCATTGAGTTCAATATATATATTTTTATTCATGACTTTCCACATTTGCTCTAAAATAGAAAAAATAAGTTTCTTTTACTGTTTTACATTTCTTGCTGTTTTAAGTTTCTAAGCCAATCTCAAGCAAACAGGACACAAATCTGGTGGAAAAGAAGTACACAAATAAAACAAAACCTGATGAAATTTCGAACATTTAAGTTAGGTTGGCTTCAGCAGCTTTTGTGTATTTTAGTGGGATTTAAAATATTTTCAACTTGTATTGATGATGCTCAAAGAACATGGACTTCCCCAATTACTTCCCAGTTTCAACAAACTTCTGTCCTTCCTTCAGGAGGGTGTCAACATCTTCGCTCTCGCTTTCCTCAAAATCGAGCACCCAGTCAGAATCTTCATCCGTAGGGTCGCACTCTTCTTCCTCTTCGTCATCTATGAAACTGTCGTTTAGATCGTACTCATTGGGTTCGCCGTCATTATCACTGTCATCTCCCATGGCACTTTTTCCTGGAGAGTGATTTTATCAGACTGGTTAAATCCTTGCATTAAATAACGCAAAACTTTACTTATATAGGATAACTCATACAGCCATATAGGACAGTGATGGCGAACCTATGGCACGGGTGCCAGAGGTAGCACTCAGAGCCCTCTCTGTGGGCACGCGCATACAGAGTTCGTCATGTGGGGGCAGAAAATCACACAACCCCACACACATCTTGACTGGCCTGGGCCACTGAGCACAACGTGTGCGCACCGCGATGAGCAGGGAGGACTCGGCTGGCGGACCTGGTGCCTGTGCTCTGGGTGGCTGCTGCCCGAGGTGGGGGGAGGAGGCAGAGATGCTAGAGAGGCACAGAGCGGTGCACGCGGGACTTGCTGGAGGCTCGAGCAGGCTGGCTCCTGCTCGAGCGGGTGGGCGGAGGAAGAGGGAGCCAACCGTTTTTTTCTAAACTAAAACCTCAGCATTCAGGTTAAATTGCCGGGTGGGCACTTTGCGATAAATAAGTGGGGTTTGGGTTGCAATTTGGGCACTAGGTCTCAAAAAGGTTCGCCATCATATAGGATAACTTCTTCAGAACACAAATTACCAGTTTCCTCAGCTGGCTTGCTATCGTGGCAGAGAGAAGAAGCAGGATGAGCTAGAGTCAATATTCATGCTAGAATTCAGAGTTGTAACTGCCCTGTTTCATGCTGCCCGTTTTGAACCACAAGAGCTCCAATGCTCATTTTTAGTAGCAGAATGGAATCAAAGCAATAAGAACCTCTTGTAACAGCAGAAGGGTCCAATGAAACAGAGCAGATGGTGGTGAACAGGAAAACCATTTCTTCACCGCCACTGCTGAAAGGCTCTGGGGACCAAGTCTCCAAAAATATATCTCTAAAACTGGCATAAAAATATAGGTACTAAGAACAGCTTGAGAAAAGGCAGACGTATTCATGTCTCAGTCGTTAATTTTATCAACTAATTTGAACTATTGATTCGCAGCCTTTCTTCCTTACAGAGCTTAAGTTGGCTTAAAGTGTTAGTAAAACACATAAAATAGATTGCATAAAAATAAAAAACCAAACCTTAAAAAAAATCACAGTTCAATTAATCAAATCAAATATCCATCGGTCTCCACCTTGGCAGGAGGAACCTATTAGGTGAACAAAACTGTTCCAAGTTCCCTTGGATAAATGATTAGGGCAGTCTATGCTACTACACCAGTGACGGTGAACCTTTTCAAGACCGAGTGCCCAAATTGCAACCCAACACCCACTTATTTATCGCAAAGGGCCAACAAGGCAATTTAACCTGAATACTGAGGTTTTAGTTTAGAAAAAACGGTTGACTCCAAGGTGTGTGTTACTCGGGAGTAATCTTTGGTAGTCGGTGGTTTTGCTTTGAAGCAACAATGCAACTCTTCCAATGAGTGAATCACGATCCTAGGAGGGTTTACTCAGAAACAAGCCCCATTGCCAGCAACCAAGCTTACTCCCAGGTAAAGGATTGCGCTTTAGTTCTTCACATGAAAATCAGTGGGGCTTAACAGCGCTTAACAGGGTTACCTACACTGCTTGCCTCAAACTAAGTCTTAGGTTTAATGCTAATAATCGAGCCCAGTGGCTCAGGCCAGCCTAGATGTGGGGTAATTTGGGGGCTTAATTCTGTTTGTGCGTGTACACCTCAGCCATAGGTTCGCCACCACTGTACTACACAGTTAAGGAGGATCCTACTTATATAATTTTCACATTGGTTCATCTTTCAGTTCTATTTTTTAGATTTCTGACTGACTGGAGACTTTTACAACCCTAATCCTATTGCATTGTTTAATCAACGTTCCATTCTGTTGGTTGTACTGACTCACTCTGCATAATCTGCCTTGAGACAAAAGCAGACTATATATAATGCAAAGGAATAAACAACTTTGGGGTTTCAATTGTTTTCTGCCAAATTATTTGTGGCACGATTAAGAAAGAATAAACTGCACCACGGCTTAACAGTAAGTGTAACTCTGTATCACAAGCAACACCTACAGAAATGACAAAATAAAGAACCGCAGCCCACAAAATAGTTCCACAAATATTTCCAATAGCCAAAAAGATGTACTGACACCACTCACATGTGTTGTTTAAAGAAACAGAACTCAAGAAATTCCCACATACAAAATAAACCTGGTGTAAACACGCCTAACAATCTAACAGCAAAAAAGAACAAAATGGTTCCAACGGTGTCAACAAAGACCTAGAGCAGGGGTAGGGAACCTGCGGCTCTCCAGATGTTTAGGAACTACAATTCCCATCAGCCCCTGATGGGAATTGGCCAATTGGCCATGCTGGCAGGGGCTGATGGGAATTGTAGTTCCTGAACATCTGGAGAGCCGCAGGTTCCCTACCCCTGACCTAGAGACAGCAGTAAGTACCAGCACAAAATTTAACAGTGGATGAAACGAAGCTTTATGAATGATACTCATGAACCACTGTCAGAAGCATTATTTCAAAGAGAAGAAAGCACTTGAGGAGCCATTCCAGCAAGCAAGAACCCGGTTTTAATCTTGTCTTGATGTTCTGTTTCTTTAAACAACGTATGAGTAGTGTCAATACAGCTTTTTGGTTATTGGAAACATTTTTGCAACTACCCGGTTTCCCTGATAATAAGCTCTAGCATGATTTTTCAGGATTTTTGGAGGAATTTTCAGGATTTTTGGAGGAAGAACTACTCCAAAAATAAGCCCTAGTTACAGATTCCCCAGCGTAGCTAATCTGGTCAAGTGGGTGGAGGGGTGCAAAATCATGGGAAAAAAATAAGACATCCTCTGAAAATAAGCCTTAACACATCTTTTGGAGCAAAAATTAATATAAGACCCTGTCTTATTTTCCGGGAAACACATATTTTGTGGACTGTAGCCAGAGGTGGGATCCAGCAGGTTCTCACAGGTTCCCAAGAGTAGGTTACTAATTATTTGTGTGTGCCGAGAGGGGGTTACTAATTGGTGATTTTGCCATGTGATTTTTGCCTTAGTTATGCCCCTCCTCTCAGCAGTAGTGCGCAGAACTTGAAGCAGTCTAGCAGGAGGTGCACCAGCGTGCGTGACAGCCTGCACCTGCGTGCATTCGTTTCCTGCCCAAGGACCGGCGCAGCGGCTGCGTCCTTGCCACAGCCCCGCCCAGGAATGCCCTGCCCCCGGAATGCCCAGCCATACCCCATTGGTGCTACGCCACAGTTTGAATTCCACCACCATGGGAACCTGTTACTAAAATTTTTGGATCCCACCACTGGCTGTAGCTCTTTATTTTGTCATTTCTTTACTTATTACTTATGATAGTTAAACTTACAGTTTTTACACTGTTCAGTCATGGTGCAGTTTATACTTTCTTAATGAGTGCTCCTCTGCACCTCCCCATCTCATCTCATATTATTGTGGCAGGCATGCAAAAAGAATCTTATTAGGTCTATTAAACACTGTCTCTTTCCCTTGAGCAATTACAGTGATGCTTTGAGCACTGTATGCAGTTGGTACAAAAGGCTGCAAATGTACAATGCAGTATAGCAACAGTGGCGCGTATCCAATCACACAAAAAGAAAAGCTTTCCACTTTCACTTCTGGCTACAGCCCGATGAGCTCCCCCTCCAATGTTTTTTTCTGGGGGGGGAGGGAGAGGAGAAGGTCAGCAAGATGTTTGGGGCAGCACTGGGGTATCAGGGGAATGGAAAGTTGCACCTTGTTCCCTAACCAGAAATGGAATTCCTTCAGAGGAACTGCACGGCTGATAGATGCCAGTAACAAGAAATTGACAACCATGCTAGACTATTACCGTGTTTCCCCGAAAATAAGACAGTGTCTTATATTAATTTTTGCTCCCAAAGATGCGCTATGTCTTATTTTCAGGGGATGTCTTATTTTTCCGCTCCACAGCTGCATGCTCTGCTGTTCTGTTCGACGGGCATGTGTCCAAACAAAAACTTTGATATGTCTTACTTTCGGGGGATGCTTTATATTTAACACTTCAGCAAAACCTCTACTATGTCTTATTTTCAGGGGATGTCTTATTTTCGGGAAAACAGGATACCAGACAGATCCGGGGTGGGTGGGTGGTGCTTTCAAAGCCATGCTCCTACCCATTCCACCAACCTTGTAGGTTGGCCTAGAAATGCAGAGTCAAGATGGAATGCCATCCTCTGAAGTAGCTCAGGGTCACCTCTGTTGTCTCCCCTCTGGAAGGCGACAGCATCCTTTGTTCTGGGAGATTAAGGTCACTTAGCATAACCCTAACCCGAACTAGCCCCCTTAACCAACACTCAGTGTTCAGTATTTCTGCACACAGCTCTCTGGCTAATACTGTTCCCAATGTGTTGCCTTTCTTCAACTACCAGAGCTCAAGACGGATCTCTGAACTTTGCTCATCGGACCAATAACTTCTAGATCAGTTAATTACCACTTTTATTCCCCCCCCCCCAGCCCTTCACTTTTCCAAACTTTTACCCTCAACACTATCTTTATTGTAGGACTGTGTGAATTCTCTGCTGCTTTGATCTGTGTACTTGTACATTTATTATTTTCACCCTTTTAATAAACATTGCTAAACTTTTACTCTTGTTTCCTGCGGATTTCTTGTGGAAACTCATCTCCGTAAATTTTGGTGATGAAACTCTCAAGCTTATCCAGCCTCTTGCTACGCTAGGACTGCTCTTGCTAATTCCCCCCACGCTAAAAAAAAGGGCAGACCTCACTATTTTGGGTAACAGTACTATTAAATTGCAGCATTTTTGAGCTAGTGAAACCCAAAGTTTCAGTGGAACTTTCTTTCAGTGGAATCCAGGCCCATATTACTGGGGTCTTTCTCAGCCTCACATCACTCATTCCACAGCACTCCTAAGACAAACCAGCAACTATATGGGGTAGGGGCTCACTTGACTGGCTAGGGGCTTACTTGACTGGATAAGATTTGTCAGCTCTGCATTGAGAAATACCTGGAGATTTTGGGGACAAACCCTAGGGAGGGTGTAATGTCATACAATCTACCCCCCAAATCAGCCAATTTTGCCAGGGGGAACTGATCTCTGTAACCTGGGGATCAAGTTTAAAGGGGAAGATTGCCAGGATCCATCTGGAGGATGGCAATGCTATGCTTGGTGGCAGAATTTGCTGTCAAGTCGCATCTGACTTATGACGACCCCGTAGTATTTCCCAAGAGATGGTTTGCTATTGCCTGCCTCTGCGTAGCAACGCTGGACTTCCTAGGTGGCTGACCTGCTTAGCTTCTGAGATCTGACGAGATCAGCCTAGCTCAAGATGTTCATACCAACAATTCATCACAAGAGGTTCATACCAACAATTCCAAAATGAGACTGTAGTAACCCTGTTTATAGAGTTCACAAGGTGTCAGGCCTGAGCCATGCTTTGCCTAGCATCTCGCACGTCCGCACCAAGGCCACAGCTAGGCTTGAATTATCATTGCCCAAGGCTGGGAAGGTTTTCCATTGCTTGCTTGTAACTTAGTTGAACAGGAAACCCCTTTCCGTATCTCCAGCTTCCTGCTTCTTTCTCACCATCTTTCTTATGCTGACGTTTTGGGAATGCGAGGGAGGGGGGAATTTGCGATGAGCCATGTGGTAACATTCAGGTATATACTGGGGTTCAGGGGACAAAGTGCCAGCTTTGGCTTCCTGAATCTTGGGCTGACAACAGTTCCAATAAAGCTCTTGAAACTTTCCCGAGTCTTGTTTGCTGACTAGAGTACCAGACTCTTACACAAGAACAGCCTTTTCAATTGATCTAATCTGGAAAACTGGGTTGGGTTCCCTGATTTTCCACATGAATAGTGGTTGAAGAGTTTGGACTTGTACTCCACTTTTCTCAACCATAAAGAGTCTCAAAGTGGCTTACAAACTCCTTCCCTCGTCTCCCCACAGCAGACACCTTGTGAGGTAGGTGGGACTGAGAGAATTGTGTCAACCTTCCTAATGCTGCGACCCTTTGACACAGTTCCTCATGTTGTGGTGACCCCCAACCCTAACATTTATCCATTTTACAGATGGAGAACACTGATGCAGAGAGTCTTAGGCGACCCCTGTGAAAGGGTCGTTCGACCCCCAAAGGGGTCCAGACCCCCAGGTTGAGAACCACTGGACTAGCCTAAGGTCACCCAGCAGGCTGCATGTAAAGATGTGGGGGGAAAAACCCGGTTCACCATCTTAGGGTCTGCCACTCATATGTAGGAATGGGGAGTCAAACCTGGTTCCTCAAATTAGAATGTGCTGCTCTCAACCATTACACCATGCTGGCACTACACCATGCAAACTCTAATAGGGAGAATCATATTGAATTGCCCATGTCTCCACATGAAACCTGCCAGGCGCCCTTGGCCCAATCCCATTCACTCCAAACTCTCTCAGCCATACCTACCACACAAGGTGTCTGTTGTGGGCAGGGGAAAGGCAAGAGATTGTAAGCCATTTTGAGACTCTTTATGGTAGAGGAAAGTAGGGTACTAGATTCCAATAAAGGGATTGGACTGGAAAAAGCGGCGTGTGAAAACCAACGGTTCTCTTTTTCCAATCAAACTACCCAAGTAGGACGGCACAGAGCCTTTTATCCAGTAGAGATCAGCTTTCCAAACACCTTTGGAATGGAGACCCTTGAAAGCTCACAGTGGACAAGAACCAAATCAAGAATACCAGGTTTTGCTGCTCTCGGTTCTTTCCCGACTTCAGAAAAATTAACAGAAGCAACTGGCAGTCTCTACAGTAATAAAGTGAAAAGCTTCACGGGCTAATGAGCCAAATGTCTTCTAGCGAGTGCTGTTCTCGCTCGCTTTAACTGGTTATGCTTGCTTAGATTTATAAGGAAGTGTCCGCTCTGCCTCCCTGCACTCTGCAGCTGTGCCAAGAAGTTTGCCACATAAAGGTTAATGAAGCCCTATCTGCCTGCGAGGTGAAGGACACAGATCAGCGGAACGACGTGAAATATAACTCACCGATTATAACCTTCAGCAAGCTTTGGCCCTGGGGAGCAGCTGCAGAAACTGGTGGACCCTCAAGCAAAAATATCAAATGCACGACGATGTCCCATTTCTACCCCAAAACGTGTGACATGCACAGTGTCCTCTAGCTCCTGCAAGACTGCCTCTCCCAATATATTGCCCAGAGAGCACTGTGCTCAGCTAGTAACGTTCTGCTGGTTGTCTCAGGCCTGACATCTGTCCAGCTGTTCTCGACCAGAGCCAAGGCATTTTCGGTCCTGCCACCGACATCCTATTATATGAGACCAGGACCCTGTAGGTTTATCTCAGTTCTGCAAGACCTGTAAGATGGGGATGTTTCAACAGGCCTATGGTTGAGGCAAGAATGTCTAGAACTTAGCTGACCTTGATTGATTGATTGATTGATTGATTGATTGATTGATTGATTGATTGATTGATTGATTGATTGATTGATTGCATTTGTATACCGCCCTCCCCGAAGGCTCAGGGCGGTTTCCAACAAAATAAAAATTTAAAACATCATATATATATAAGTTAATTAAAATACATAAAATATTAGACTAGAGATGGCTTCAGCTATTCTATTCCCCCTTTTATGAACCCACGGGAGGCCAGATGTTCGCTTTTTATTGCAGTTGATATCATCCCGGCTGGCCAAACGCCTGGCGGAACAGGTCTTATCTTAATTTAACGTAGTTTTTTCTGGAAATACGTTATTATGCTAATTTTGTATTAGAATATTCACGGATTTTTTAGGATGGCTATGAACTTTTTCAGCTATCTGCCTGACTCTTGGAAGCTACGTTACAGGCAACAAAAATGGACACCCCCTGCCCCCACCAGGCCCTTAATACAGCTAAAAGACTCACGTTATAGCACTGGGAAGTTAAATGTCTACTGCCAGTAAATCAATGAATTCAGGACATTAAAACTTTATCAACCTTTGCCTATAGAAGGCTATTATGTATGAACTTCTTTTTAGAAACCCTTTAGAGAGAAAGGAGCAGCAGTGGGCGTAGGAGGTTGAGAGCTCGTGTATCTAATCTGGAGGCTTATCTGGGGAATTCAGATTAGCCTGTACACTCCCACACACGCCAGCTGGGTGACCTTGGGCTAGTCACAGCTTCTCGGAGCTCTCTCAGCCCCACCCACCTCACAGGGTGTTTGTTGTGAGAGGGGAAGGGCAAGGAGATTGTAAGCCCCTTTGAGTCTCCTGCAGGAGAGAAAGGGGGGATATAAATCCAAACTCTGTTCTTTCTGTGTGGAGATGCCATCACTGTTGTTATATATTTGTCTCTATGTATACCTTTTTTCTTTTACTCTATTTAGTTGCAGAATTTTAAACTCCCTCCTTTTATTCTCCCCCACCCCCAATTCTTTTTGAAAGAAATAAAATTTTAAAAATCATGGATAAGTTGTATTTTTAAAGTAACACATTTTTACCTTGGGCCCACAGAAAGGATGCAATTATTCCAATCTCTAAATAAATTCTCCACCCTCCAAAAACCCAGGGACCTCATGTGGCACGTCAGAGAGTCACAAATGGCTTTTGAGCCAAACAGAGTGTCACAGCAGTATATGTATGCAATGGTGCCTGTGACTTGAAACCCCATAGGGTTTTCATGGCAAGGGATGTATGGAGGTGGTTTGCCATTGCCTGCCTGTGTTGCCTCAGAGAGTTTTCAGAGAACAGTGATTGGCCCAAAGTCACCCAGCAGGCTCCATGTAGCAGAGGGTGGAACCAAACCTAGTTCAACAGATCAGAGTCGGCAGCTCTTCACCACTACACTACGCTGGTTCACAATACTTTATGGGGTGGAGGAAAATGCCATCATGTCTCAGCTGTCTTATGGTGACCCTGTAAGATTTTCAAGGCACGAGTCGTTTGGAGGAGGAAGAAGAAGAAGATTGCAATTATTCCAATCTCTAAATAAATTCTCCACCCTCCAAAAACCCAGGGACCACATGTGGCATGTCAGAGAGTCACCAATGGCTTTTGAGCCAAACAGAGTGTCACAGCAGTATATGTATGCAATGGTGCCTGTGACTTGAATTGGAGAGATCTGCCCTGGTTTAGGTTGGGGAAATAGCAGGAGACAGACCTTGTGCTGTGGAAGGATGGCCTCTGGGATCTCGATGGATTTATACCAGGGATTTTCCCCTTAGAAAGCCGACGGTAACCAACATTTAGAAATTCTAACTATTTTATTGTAGAACAAAATAATAAAAATACACGCACAAAATGTGTAATACATACACACAGAATTACAGAAAGTCTAAGATTCAGATAGAGGTGTTGGATAGATTGGAATAGTTGTGGGGCTGGGTGATAATTACCTTTCCTTACATGAAGAGGTTCAAAAGAGCAAAAACCAGTGCCTCTGTTGGTAAAGCAAGAAGATGAAGAAGAAGAAGAGGAGGAGGAGGAGGAGGAGGAGGAGGAGGAGGAGGAGGAGGAAGAGGAAGAAGAAGAGGAGGAGGAAGAAGAAAGAAGAAGAAAGAAAGAAAGAGGAAGAAGAGGAATAGGAAGAGGAGGAAGAAGAGGAAGAAGAGGAAGAGGAAGAGGAAGAGGAGGAAGAAGAGGAAGAGGAAGAGGAGGAGGAGGAAGAAGAGGAAGAGGAAGAAGAAGAAGAGGAGGAGAAGGAGAAGGAAGAAGAAGAGGAGGAAGAGGAAGAGGAAGAGGAAGAAGAGTTGGATTGATATCTCCCTTTCTCTCCTGTAAGGAGACTCAAAGGGGCTTACCCTCCACCCCTCGCAACAAACACCCTGTAAGGCAGGTGGGACTAAGAGAGCTCCGAAGAACTGTGACTAGCCTTTTATTTCCTTCAAAAAAAAACCCACAGAAAAAAACCTTAGGAAGAATTTACATAAAAACAAAAATATAACAACAGTGGTGGAAGATCTTGACATCAGTTTCTATAAATGGTTTCTAAATACCTAAAAACAAGTTGATGTGCCATTCATTAAAATACTGATAGAGTTCTAAGGTCCTCCATCCATTGATTTACCAAAGGTCGGCTTTTATCTTTCCAGCACTGTAATATAAGCTGTTGCAAAGGTATGGAAGATTCATTTTTGTTGACGGTTGGTGGTCTCGAGGAGACAAGCAAATCGTTTAGAAGTACACAGATGTTCTTTAAAAATCAATGAACATTTTAACACAATAGGAATAATAACTTCTTCCCAGAAAAATCAAAAGACTGGTGGTGGCCAAAACATGCTGATCACCTGACTTCTTTGTTACCTGTTGTCTCAGCATTAGCCATTCCATAAGACAGTTTGTTCTTTCGTTCCCTGCCTGCTAACTTTACCCAGGAGTTGATTTTGCCGATGGAACAGCTCGGCTAAGCTGACCCAACCCGGGGGGCCTTCAGTGGGACACTCTGTTAAAATCCTTCTTTTGGAAGTATGTGATGTCCACTGGATCACAGCTACGTTATCTGTCTAGACAGTACACAAAATAGTGTAGTGTGTACTACACTATCCGCAAAAAAAAATAAAATTTCTCAGAAGGTTGGCAAGGCAACTTCCCTTTGCAGAAGTCAAGCAAATTTGTCCTCAACAAAGTTCATTTTTCAGTTCATGTAATAATCTTTGCTTTCTGCTAATTTCTCTGGGACTTGCTGACAGGTCTCTAATTTCCAGGGTCTTTCTAAGAAGCGGCGTTATATCAGCAATCTGACACCTCTTCGGGGGACTTATGTTGTTAATCCTGTATTCAAAATGTCCCAGCAGTGGCAAGAACCCAAACGCCTGCTTTTAAAAAAATTATCTGCACCCTATGCTATAGTGATGTTTTCTCAGTATGGCGATTCTTTATTTTCCTTTCCAACTCTATGGGGTCAGCGTAAGTCAGCTATGACTTGATGGGACAATTTTGGGTTTTTTTAATTTCCTCTGTTTGGAATGCACAACACCCTTACCTTTTTTAACAGGCTTTGGTCTTGTCTGCCTTCTTTCAGGTTCTAAAGCAACAAGTGAAACAAAGACTGATTACTGCAAGAACTAAACAATATGAAATATTTCTTTAAAAACCTTTCTTCTCTAATTTATTTCCATATCTGAAGTGTAGGAGATGACTGAAATCTTTGGGCTGTGTATCTCAAGAAAGCAAGGAATCACATGATGCAGAAAAAAACAAACTCTTCCATAAATTTTGCACCTCTATGCAATTCTGGGTCCAGCGTATCTATAGGACCACCTCTCCTGATATACTTCTCAAAGAGTGTTATGCTCAGCAAATACTGTAATAGGAGCAGCAGTGGCATAGGAGGTTAAGAGCTTGTGTATCTAATCTGGAGGAACCGGTTTGATTCCCAGCTCTGCTGCCTGAGCTGTGGAGGCTTATCTGGGGAATTCAGATTAGCCTGTACACTCCCACACATGCCAGCTGGGTGACCTTGGGCTAGTCACAGCTCTATAGAGCTCTCTCAGCCCCACCCACCTCACAGGGTGTTTGTTGTGAGGGGGGAAGGGCAAGGAGATTGTCAGCCCCTTTGAGTCTCCTATAGGAGAGAAAGGGGGGATATAAATCCAACTCTTCTTCTTCTTCTGGAGATCCTTGGTCCAAAAACTGTCCTGCTTTCCTCAACCAGAGAAGAAGAAGAGTTTGGATTTATACCCCAAATTTCTCTCCTGTAGGGAGACTCAAGGTGGCTTACAAGCTCCTCTCCCCACAACAGACACCTTATGAGGTAGGTGGGGCTGAGAGAGTTTCGAAGAATTGTGACTAGCCCAAGGTCACCCAGCAGGAATCTAGGAGCATGGAAACACATCTGGTTCACCAGATAAGCCTCTGCCACTCAGATGGAGGAGTGGGGAACCAAACCTGGTTCTCCAGATTAGAATCCACCTGCTCTCAACCACTACACCATGATGGTATAGTCAGGGCCAAATGGAATGCACTGTCTTACAAGCCCAGGGCCCCATGGAATACTTCTCAGTTCTGTGGGGCCGGTAAGATGGTATTGTTCCACCAGGCCTATAGTTGAGAGTAGCAACAGTATTCCATCTTAGCTGGCCTCTCTTTTCTGTTTCTTTCTCTTCTTTTCTCTTCCTCTTCTTGCTTTGTTAGGCTTGTTAGATTTATTGTTGCTGTCTCAGCCCTCGCTGAAGGGTATCTGGAAAGGCGCCACAGTACAAAATTTGGGTTATTCTATATTGTTTTAATTGTATAATATTCACCGCTCTGAGACCATTTTACGGGGAGAGTGGTGGACAAATTGAACAAAAAAATAGTAGTAACAATCATTTTGCATGTAACTTCGATAGAGGGAATCTTTCAAATTCCTTTCAGGAAAGTTCCAATGTATGTGTACAGGGATGTTAAGAACATAAGAACAAGCCAGCTGGATCAGACCAGAGTCCATCTAGTCCAGCTCTCTGCTACTCACAGTGGCCCACCAGGTGCCATTGGGAGCTCACACGCAGGATGTGAAAGCAATGGCCTTCTGCGGCTGTTGCTCCCGAGCACCTGGACTGTTAAGGCATTTGCAATCTCAGATCAAAGAGGATCAAGATTGGTAGCCATAGATCGACTTCTCCTCCATAAACCTCTCCAAGCCTTTTTTAAAGCTATCCAGGTTAGTGGCCATCACCACCTCCTGTGGCAGCATATTCCAAACACCAATCACATGTTGCGTGAAGAAGTGTTTCCTTTTATTAGTCCCAATTCTTCCCCCCAGCATTTTCAATGAATGCCCTCTGGTTCTGGTATTGTGAGAAAGAGAGAAACATTTCTCTCTGTCAACATTTTCTGTCCCATGCATAATTTTATAGACTTCAATCATATCCCCCCCTCAGCCGTCTCCTCTCCAAACTAAAGAGTCCCAAACGCTGCAGCCTCTCCTCATAGGGAAGGTGCTCCAGTCCCTCAATCATCCTCGTTGCCCTTCTCTGCACTTTTTCTATGTCTTCAATATCCTTTTTGAGATGTGGCGAAGTTAGTAAAAGAATCTGAAAGATTCCCCCTGACAAAGCTACATATGAATCTGTTTCCCTCCCCGCCATTTGTTTCTTTAGCTTCAATTTGTCTTGGTGCAGCCCCCTCCTTTCTGCAGATCTCATGAACTACAAGAACAGATCTTCGCCCTTCCCTTTCCTCAGCAGCTTTTTGGAGGTCCTGGGGTCCTCCACTATCGCTTTTGCAGCCCCGCTGCAACTCTCAGCATCAACTTTTTTTAGGGTTCTGGAGATGCAAAAAGAAGATGGTGAAAATAACCTGATGGGAAAGGTCTACCTTCTAGTTTGCAGGATCCAATCCAACATATCTGTTTCTCTTTTCTGAACAACTTTAGAGATTTTGCATGGGGGTGTGGCTCAATGGTACAGCACTGGCTTTGCATGCAGAAAGTCCCAGGTTCGATCCCAGGCATCTTCAGTTAAGGAGACCAGGCAGGAGGGGATGCAAGAGACTTTTTCTTGAGACCTTGAAGAACCACTATCAACCTGAGTAGACAATACTGACTTTGAAGGACTAATGGTCTGATTGAGCATAAGACAGGTTCATGTGTGTTCATGTGGGTGTGTATGTTGCATACCTGGAAAACCTGAGCAACAGAGCTACCTAAAAGAAAATAATCACAGAAGGGAAAGGAGACAGCTTTCTTCCTCTGTGTAAACTGAGCAGAAAAGAGGCAAATTAAGCACTTATGAAATCAGTGTATATTACATAAAAGACTACAAAACCTACCGTGTTTCCCCGAAAATAAGACAGTGTTTTATATTAATTTTTGCTCCCAAAGATGCGCTATGTCTTATTTTCAGGGGATGTCTTATTTTTCTGTGTTCTGTTCGTCGGGCATGCTTCCAAACAAAAACTTTGCTACATCTTACTTTCGGGTGATGCCTTATATTTCACACTTCAGCAAAACCTCTACTACGTCTTATTTTCAGGGGATGTCTTATATTCGGGGAAACAGGGTAGCTCCAAAGGCTGAGGGTAAAAGACTACAAAAACTGCAACATTCCACCAGTCCCACTGAGGCCCAAATTGTTGGAAGTGAAGGACTTCATGCTGTCTCCTGCCTGAATGAGGAGGACCAAATTAGCTTGTGCACATCAACACATGCCAGTTGGGTGACCTTGGGCTAGTTCACAGAAGGAAAAAGACTACAAAACCTGCAACATTCCAGCGTGGTGTAGTGGTTATGAACAGTGCGCTCTAATCTGGAGAACCAGGTTTGATTCCCCGCTTTGCCACTTGAGCTGTGGAGGGTTACGTGGTGAACCAAATTAGCTTGTGCACTTCAACACATGCCAGTTGGGTGACCTTGGGCTAGTTTACAGAAGGAAAAAGACTACAAAACCTGCAACATTCCACCAGTCCCACTGAGGCCCAAATTGTTGGAAGTGAAGGACTTCATGCTGTCTCCTGCCTGAATGAGGAGGACTTATAAGTGAGTCGGATAGCTAGAAGGGGTCAAGACACTGGGCCCCTTTCCTCTGCTGCTCTGACACTATCCCTTTGATGTACAGATTGCTACTGGGGAGAGGGACTTCCTTTTTCCCCGCTTCTCCACTCTCCACCTTTTCTTCCACAAACCCTCCATCTTGCACCATGTGGGGAGAGAGATGCAGATAGAATCTCTCACCATCCAGCTAGATAGACAAGAATAGAATGGAGTTCATTAATAAATACTCCTCTTATTACTCTAGCTACTGCAGGAGTCTACCGCATACCATGTAGCTGTGGACAAGTCTACATAGGAACCACCAAACGCAGCGCTCAGACACGAATTAAAGAACACGAAAGGCACTGCAGACTATTTCAGCCAGAAAAATCAGCAATAGCAGAACACTTGATAAACCAACCTGGACACAGAATATTATTTGAAAACACAGACATTCTGGACCACTCTGACAACCACTACGTCAGACTACACAGAGAAGCCATTGAAATTCACAAGCACATGGACAACTTCAACAGGAAGGAAGAAACCATGAAAAGCCATGTTGTGAGCCGCCTCAAGCCCTTCGGGGATGAGGCGGCCTATAAATTTAATAAATAAATAAATAAAATGAACAGAATTTGGCTGCCAGTGTTGAAAAACTCTAGAATCAAGACAGTGACTAATCAGCTCCACACAAACACAGGACAACTATAGACAACAGCAATCAAAGGAAACAAAGACAAGGATAGTTCTATTCAGATGCATTCACCTATTGACCTTGCTATCTTCATTGTTACTCCCAGGCTACAGACTTCTTTGCGACTCACATACCAGGCTACTCTATTCAGAGGGCCTCACCTTTTGACCTCACAGTATATATACTCCACTTGCTTTCCATTCCTACCATCAGATCCTCTGAAGATGCCAGCCACAGATGCAGGCAAAACGTCAGGAGAGAATGCTGCTAGAACACGGCCATACAGCCCGGAAACCACACTCATCTTATTAGTTAGACACTTTGAATTGGCTCTGAGATTCTTTAGATGCCAGCACACACTCCCATGGATAAGCTTCACTGTGTTTTGCCTCAGTGAACTCTGTAATTCAAAGTATCTCTTACCAGAGAGAATTACCAACACAAACCATGTCACAAATTCTTACCTGGGGGGGCTGAGTGCTTATAGTCTTTCTTGTGCTGTGGATTTTTCCTGCAAAGAAAGGGTGGGAGACAAGTTAAAACCTGGGGCTTGTCTTCTAGCTTCTTCTATAGTGTTAACAATGTTTCCTGTACACTGAAAACTACCACAACACTCACACCCCAAGGGAAGTTGATGAAATTTTAGCAGGAGAGTTTAATGGTTTTGTCCATGGCCCCTTCAAAATACTTCTTGAGCCTTTTGAGAGAAAAAGAATTATGGCTTTAGAAGGAAGGCAAACCATAGAAGGCTTCAAAACCAAACTAGAACTATTTTTCTTCACTTCTGGAAAAAAAGGATTCCTGTTTGGCTGTTAATTTCTTATATTTGGCTTGTTCTTTCATACATTTTAAGCTGTCTAACCACATGGACATTTATCAAAAGGGGGGAGCACTAACTGCAAAACAAGTATTGTTCCAAAAATGAGAAGACTGAAGTGGATTTTAAGAAGCTTTCAACATGAGCCAAGAACCCATTGTGGTTTGCTGAAGTTTTTACTAAGATATTGTGCGCTCGTTTGCAAAAAAGACAATGACATCTACAAAGGAGCTATATGCACAGATACTTCCTTTATATACTGTTTCAGTCAGCCAGCGTGGTGTAGTGGTTATGAACAGTGCACTCTAATCTGGAGAACCAGGTTTGCACTCTAATCTGGAGAACCAGGTTTGATTCCCCGCTTTGCCACTTGAGCTGTGGAGGCTTATGTGGTGAACCAAATTAGCTTGTGCACTCCAACACATGCCAGTTGGGTGACCTTGGGCTAGTTTACAGAAGGAAAAAGAACCTGTCTGGCTCTAGTGCGAACTTTAAAACTGTTGGTATCGTTCAGAGTGATCCCCTTCACTTTCAAGGAGGCCTGCCCATCAGAAAGCCTCCTCTTTAATGTGGTTACAAGCACAAACTAGTGAATTTCAAAAAGTTTTCATCCTAATGCAGTTTGAGATAACCGGCTGCCTTCACGTGAAAATGGCATCTTCCTCCTCCTACGTCCAGATCTCAGTTTGATTATTCCTCCCTCTTCATCAGTAGGATATTCAAGACCCACATCTCATGACTGAGCCGAGCCTATTAAATACCATGCCACAATGGTGTCTAATTAAGACAGTTTATAATTAGCAAATTGAAAGACAAGAGCTCAGAGAAGATCTGTCAAGTCTGGGCAGATTTCTCTAAATAAACTGTTCAATATGCAGATTAGCAGCCAAATGTGATACTATATAATTCAGATTGTTGTGTGAGTAATTTACAGCCATACAGGATGACGGACTTCTACCAACATTGGATACTAGCTTCTATATCAAAGATCCCCAACGGGCACCATGATAACAGGCAACACCTTTCCTGGAGTCTGCCTAGCGTTTTTAGAGGGGAGGGCTAGGGCTAGGTGAGGGGGGGAGGGGAGGGCTAGGTGAGGTTTTTGCCAAGCAAGGCTTCTGATTGGCTGTGCAGATTAAAAAAACCTTTGCTTGGGCAACAGCTATTACCACAGCACATGTATCTTCACTGTGTGGCTGAAGGTAAGCTGGGGCAACCATTTTGTAGCTGCAGGCACTTTATGGCAGCCATTTTGTGGCTGAACCTGCCACACAGAGGTGCCTGCAGGGACAAAAATTTCAGAGAGTCCTGTTCTATACGCGAACATTTTCTTTTTTAAAAAAAGCCCAAAAAACGAGGTGGCCCAATGCAGACAACACATTTAGCCATGATTAGTGTCATTCATGGTTTAACCTTCCTTGAGACCAGAAGCTTCCAACAAAACAATGGTCTATGTTGTAGAAGTTCAAAGGATTGAGACTGGACCTTTTTCTGTCTTTAGATTCTAGTCTTTAGTTCTCCCCAAAAGTCTTTGCAAAAATATTGCTGTGAGCTATAAGAAAATAAATAGTACAGAGGAAGCTCATAACTTGATAAGATTTCATAATGTTTGGGAAAAAAATTAGAATACAATAATTGTGAGTGAATATCAGTTGAACATTATATGCCCTTAGAAACATCATCTGTATAACTGCACTGGTTCTTTTTTTATATTTATGTTCAGAATTGTAATTAAGCTAAGTTTCATTCTCAGTTCTCATCCTTTTGTTTGTTTAACTAGTTTCATATTGTTGTTTTTTGAAAAATTAAAAAGGTGAAAGAAAGAAAGAAAGAAAGAAAGAAAGAAAGAAAGAAAGAAAGAAAGAAAGAAAGAAAGAAAGAAAGAAAGAAAGAAAGAAAGAAAGAAAGAAAGAAAGAAAGAAAGAAAGAAAGAAAGAAAGAAAGAAAGAAAGAAAGAAAGAAAGAAAGAAAGAAAGAGTTACGTTTTGGAGTTGGCCTTGGTTAAGTTATTCCAGATCCTAGTTGCATTATGCTTAAAGTCTAAACATCCAAGAGACACAAATATCAGAGAACATCCTTGATGGTGACCTGACAGAGGTCAGACAACCTCTGAGACAGGGCAGGTAGTTCTGACATCACATGTGCCATCTTCCCGGATGGGTCTGGATAATGTACAGTAACTGACATTTTTTACTGACATTTTCTATGGACTCAAAAGGGCATAAAAGTGCCCACTTGCATTTGTTCAGGGCTGCATGCCAAAGTTCAAAGTGCTTTGCTCATGGTTGATACGCAGTCAGAAAATATCCCTTATGATTTGCCTTAATCTAATTAATTGTATCCTATTAATTATATCTCAGCATTTTAAAGCTGTATTTACAAAGTCTGCTATCTTTCTAGTTTGCTTTAGGGGGCAATAAATTGTCAAGTGTTCAAATGTCAGTTTTCTGCCTGTTCTTGTGAATCTGGGTATGAAGGCACTCACTCCGTCCCAGCAAGAACTAACAAAAGGGAAAACAGAGATTGCTTTTCAGCACCATTCTCAGAAATTCACTCACAGTTTACCTTACCAGGCCATGTCCTATCAACAGATAGCAAATATAGGCAGTACCCCAGTAAGACCATTGCAGTCACAGACACTGAAGAGGCAGGCAGAGTGTCTTAGCACTATGGTGTGCACACCAGCGTCAACCCACGTTTTCCCAACCCATGTTTTCAGTTTGTCCATAACTATTAACTATGGCCAGTTGGCCATGCTGGCAGCGGCTGATGGGAATGGTAGTCCATGACCATCTGGAGAGCCGCAGGTTGCAGACCCCTGATCTAGGAATTCATCTGCAGAGCCTAACCGTGTTTATTTTATTTTTTAAAAAATAAATGTATTCAGTTAAAAATGGGGTACAACGCTTTACAAATTCATTGTCCATTCTAAAAACAAATCAAGCAGGTACTATTCAAGTTCACTTCACCATCTTAGTTAAAGTACCATTTCATTTGTGAAACTTGGCTAACTATTTAACATGAAATATACAGGCTTTAAGGTTTTAATTGTTTAATACAGCCAAATGCCAGCTTAGAAAAAACAACAACACACAAGCCCCACCCTATGGTATGCAAACTGACTTTGAACCATGGTTCCCAATGCTGGTTTCCAGCCCATCCTTAAGCATCGCTTTTGGTATACAGACACAGCGCCTAACCATGTTGGAACACCATTTCTGCAGAAGGTCTATATTTATTTTATTTATAATTCAATTTATATCCCGCCCTTCCCCGCAGGGCTCATGTTCACCTACAGTTCTTAAATTTCCGATTTCAATGCTCACGTTCTCAGAACACCAGTTGAACACATCCAATAATAACTCCTGGAAACATTCTGCTAATGCACACAAATATTGCCAACATTAAAAAACATGTTTTCCAGAGACAGGAGTGTCTCTCTCTGTCAAGAAACAGAAACCCCTTCAAGCCAGGTAGCGTTACTTACCTGTAACAAGCAGTTCCATAGGGACATTCGGGTCGGCAATCATTATCAGCTGACGTCACAACTTCCAGGTCATGATAATCGTCATCACCAGGGTGAGAAAACTCCTGGAAATGTACAGGATTCTTCCTGTGAAATTGGGAAAGAAAATAACATACACTCTTTCAATGTATCTTCCTTATAAGCCTCGATTTGTAAAATATTTTGCAAGTAGCTCAACTAAGCATGCATGTTCCAGGGGAATGGAGCACCAGCAAATTGTTTTCAACAATCCAAGATCCTTGGGGGAAGTGCGGGGGGGGGGGTAGAACGTGCCACTGAGTCCTGTATCTATGTAGCACTGCCTGATTTACTTGGTGGTCTCCCATCCAAGTACTAACCAGGGCTGACCCTGCTTAGCTTCTGAGATTGGACAAGATCAGGCTAGTTTGGGCCCTCCAGGTCAGGGCTCCAAGACCCTTTCTTCAAACTGGTTCATTTATGTGGTTCATTTACTATGAAACGTGTTCTTAAAAGTCCACGCTATCTAGCTCCTGTTACGGATGGCAGATTTCCCGAATGAGATACAAGCAAACAATGTGAGCAATGTGAAGAATCTAGACAACAATTATTACACTATGCCCACTGGCCAAAATCCAAAACAATTAAGTAAACAATACATAGAACAACACACAGAACAGAACAAGCAACTGAGAGACAATCCTCTATTCCTATGAACAATACCTAATATTACTATTCCTATACAGTTGTGTATTGTCCATTTGAAGTTCCAAGTATCAAGAAAGAGGATAAAGGAGGTAAGCTCACAGTCCAAGGTTGTAGCTTCCTCAAAGCAGTCTCTTTCTTGGCAATCAGTCCTTGCATGATGACTTCCAACTGTCCTTCTATAAACCAACTTAACTTGTTTCAAGGGCTGCTGATGTTAACCTATTCAGCCCTTGGCTCCTTAAACACCTATTGCTGCCACGAGCAGGGCCCTCGTTTTAACCAGAAGGGGCCCTGCAAACTCCTGAATAAACTATTGGGAGTTAGAATCACAAAACTGTTTCCTTGTGTTTCCTGATGCCAGGAACGCCAGTCCCGTCAGTAAACAAAACTGATTCTGGTTTCATGCAAGCATAGCCAAGTCTGTGAAGGGCTAACAATGAGTTAGTGAAATGACTACGCTCATTGCACCAAATTCAGACTTAACAAGCATCGCTTCTTGGATGTCCCATCGGAGATTGATTGGATCCTACCGTCAACTCCACCTCATCTTTCAGTGAGAGAGGTGGACGATAAAGTAAAAACCAGTATGAGGAAAGGAACTTCTCTTGTAAAGTTACAAAATCATCTCCTTTCATCCTAAGGAAATGGCTTCACCCTCTGAGACTTCAGCTCTCTCTTCTGTACAGTAGCAGACTTTTGGATGTCAGACTCTCGAACGTGGAAATAACAGAGACCGTAGGAAAGTCCTAAAGCAGCTTTATTTTGTACAAAGGGTAACAATGCAAAGCAGGATCTGAGCTAGAGAGCTCAGATCCAGGACCTATATCCTTTAACCCTGCTCGTTTCGCCCCACACCAAATGTCCACTACAGTTTCTACAACAATTGCACTACAGAGGTTCAAAGAACCTGGGAACCTTTCACACCTCTTCGTAGATGGGCTGGCGTCAGGAGATTGCCAGGAAGGGAAGAGGGAAACAGGAAAGCATTTACATGAAAACATTTGCAATTCACACACAGCAAGACATCTAGGTACTGACAGGCATGGTCCTGACATTGGAGACGGGGAACGAGATCTCTACGTAGCATTCCAAATAGAGGTTTATATAATGACATTATGATAACTGGCAGTTTTATCATCAAGCCCAGTAATGGCAAAACTTTTCGAGACCGAGTGCAACCCAAAACCCACTTATTTATTGCAAAGTGCCAACACGGCAATTTAACCTGAATACTGAGGTTTTAGTTTAGAAAAAATGGTTGGCTCCGAGGCGTGTGCTACTCGGGAGTAAGCTTGGTGGTAGTCGGTGGCTTTGCTTTGAAGCAACTGTGTAACTCTTCCAACAGGTGAATCATGACCCTAGCAGGGTTTACTCAGAAGCAAGCCCCATTGCCAGCAACCGAGCTTACTCCCAGGTAAAGGATCACGCTTTAGTTCTTCCCATGAAAATCAGTGGGGTTTAACAGTGCTTAACAGGATTACCTACACTGCTTCCCCAAAACTAGGTCTTAGGTTTAATGCTAATAATTGAGCCTAAAGGCCCAGGTCAGCCTAGATATGTGTGTGGGGGCACTCTGTTTGCGCATGCCCACAGAGAGGGCCCTGAGTGCCACCTCTGGCATCCATGCCATAGGTTCGCCACCACTGATCAAGCCCATTCTTCAGCATTCCAAGCCTTAGCCAGCATTCAAAGAACTGCATTTGTTCCATGACCAGAGGAGCTTGAGGCTAGTTTATACTGATTGAGATACCCCATGGTCAATTTCTATGTGACATCACTTTAAGTTTCAAAGACCATGGATATCCACAGCTCTGTCACATAGGTGACCCTCCAAGCTTCTGGTAAGCAGTTTGGTCTCAGCAATGTTGCGTATTTTGTTAAAAGTTCACCCAAGCATCTCTGCAGACCGTCACTGATGTTCAGTAACCCCACTGGCTCTTATCTAGCGGCTCAGTGCTGCCGAGTTTTCAGCCACACAAAAGATTTGAAGGCTTAACAAAGAAATCAATTGAATGAGCCATCTCTATGATTCCCCTACTGTGACAATGAGAGATTTGTTAGAGAATAACTACGGCAATTTCATCAGAGCAGGTATAAACCAAGCCCAACAAGGCTGGATCGATTGCTCAGTTTCATTCACTTATTTTCCCCCATGAGTCTCTGTTATAGAGTGCACGTGGTACCTGCCTTTATGAAAGGATCGTTTGAGACTCCATGAATATTCCCATAAGCATCTACAGAAAGTACTGGGATTGCATTCTGAATTCTTTCAGCAAAGCAATGTGAGTTATTTCATTCACAACGTTTCCCTCTGGGTTCACTTTGCATGCCATTGAAGGCCAAATGGACCGAGCAGTAAAAATATACACAAGATAGCAAATGCTGAGCCGATTGCGATTTGAAGAAGGAAGAAGCAGGAAGAAGAAGGAGGAAGAAGAAGAAGGAAGAAGGAGGAAGAAGAAGGAGGGAGAAGGAGAAGGAGGAGGAGGAGGAGAAGGAGGAGGAGGAGGAGAAGAAGGAGAAGAAGAATGGATTTATATCCCCCCTTTCTCTCCTGCAGGAGACTCAAAGGGGCTTACAATCTCCTTGCCCTTCCCCCCTCACAACAAACACCCTGTGAGATAGGTGGGGCTGAGAGAGCTCTGAGAAGCTGTGACGAGCCCAAGGTCACCCAGCTGGCGTGTGTGGGAGTGTGCAGGCTAATCTGAATTCCCCAGATAAGCCTCCACAGCTCAGGCGGCAGAGCTGGGAATCAAACCCGGTTTGTTAAGCCTTCAAATCTTAAGAAAGAAAATTCAGATTATTCCCCACCCACCCCAACCCCAACGGTAAGATAAAAACCTTTAAAAATCAAAAGATGCAGACGGAAGTAATTTCAATTCGCACGCTAACTAGACAGCAGTTTGCAGAACGATGGCGCTGGATTCTAAAGGACCCCATCCTGCATGGTCATGACTCAGTAAGGGATGGAGATATTATGTGTTCTCCTTGGAAAGACTGTCACTGCCAATGAAGAAACTCTTCACCAGCTCCCAGATGGAAAATGACAAGGAAGGACGCCTTGGGGTTAAACTATTGCTCCTGGACATTAAAAATCATAAAATCTTGAGGCCTGAGGCAAGACTTCACATCTCAGGGGTTACTAAGCTGCTAAGAACTGCACCTTTCAGTCCCACTAGAATCCTGATGGACAGTAGATAAGTTCGACACTCAGTTCTTGCAAACTCAGTCGTGTGTGTATGCCATTTTTTAAAAAGGGAATAACTGTGGCTTACCTAACCACAAGAGCTACAGCCAGAGCAGAAAAGTATGAACACTGGTCAAAATTAGGAGACAGAGTAATACTTTCAGGAGTCTGAGGATGATTCACAAGCACTTGAAAGTCAAAGGGTGCAGCAGGAGATATGAAAGTAGCGTAGCCCTTTGGGGGCCTCAGCTTACGTTTATAAGTGCCGCCAATGCAAATGAATGTTCATTCCTGAAAGATCAGGAATGCTAGGGGTCTGCAACCTGTGGCTCTGCAGATGCTCATGGACGACAATTCCCATCAGCCCCTGCCAGCATGGCCAATTGGGGGGAGGAAGGGCTATTGAGGTATTACTGTCACTGCGCAGGTTTCCCTCAAAATAACTTCGCTTGTGCCCTCACTCGCTCGCTGCTCAGCCGCCTTCGCTGGCTCGTTACCGCTCGGCCGCCGCACCGCCCACCACTTCGCCAGTCGCTTGCCGCCGCCGTTTTTCGCCGGGCCCCTCAGCCGCCGCTCGCCGCTCCGCCTCGCCTGCTTGCCTCCTCGCCGCTGTGCCCTCACTGCTCGTTACGGCACCCGCCCACTCGCTGGCCTCTCGCCCTCTGGCTGGCTGGGGCTTGCTCTGCTCCGCCCTCGGCCACTTTGCTCCGCCTCCCCGCCTTCCACTCACTCGCTGTTTCGCCCCACACCCCCCCACTTCACTCTCCGGCTTCACTCCGCTGCTTGCCTTGCCTGGTCTTGCCCGGGAAGGGGCAGCCACGCCGGGAGCCGCAGGGGAAGCAGCCAAGAGCCGCTTGCGGCCCGGGAGCCGCGGGTTCCCGACCCCTGGTCTAGTCAATGGGCATGCTTCCAAACAAAAATTCTACTACGTCTTACTTTCGGGGGATGCCTTATATTTCGCACTTCAGCAAAACCTCTACTATGTCTTATTTTCAGGGGATGTCTTACATTCGGGGAAACAGGGTAGGTGCCTCACACATATGTTTGGTGGAATAGCTCTGTGCTACAGGCCCTGCGGAACTGCATTTAACCCCCCAGGGCTCTGGTCTCTTTGGACAGTGTTCCACCGGGCAGGTAGCACTCAAGAGAATGGCAACACATTTACTGAACTGAATGGGACTAGATTACAAAAGTGCAGATGTCATGCTCAATTGTAACTATGGTTCATTTTAGGGCTGCTGGAACACTGACCAGTTCAATGTATTGTCGAAGGCTTTCATGGCCGGATTCAACTGGTTGGGGTGGGTTTTCCGGGCTGTGTGGCCGTGGTCTGGTAGATCTTGTTGCTAATGTTTCTCTTCCATCTGTGGCTGGCATCTTCAGAGGTGTATAACACAGTCTGTTACACACTGTCTCCAGTGAGAAGGGAGTATTTAGTGGGATACATATTGTCCATGTCCGAGGGTGGGGAACCAATCAGTAAGTGTTTGGGTGGAACTTGCTATGCAAAGGTGTGGTTGACTGCATTGGTTCATTGGTTCATGTGATTGACTGCATTGGTGGGGGTTTTCAGTCCAGGGAGTGATTCGCATTTGCATTCCTGCAGCAGCAGCAGCCTTAGTGAATGCAAATCCTTTGTCTGGGTGGAGTCCATTGTCCATGAAAACTCAAAAAGAAAAAGAAGGAAAACTGCCTTTTTTAGATGTCTTGGTCTTTTGCAAACCCAACCATCAATTGGGCCACACAGTACACAGAAAACCAACACACACAGACCAGTATCTACATAAAAACTCTATCCACCACCCTGAGAAATGGACAATATATACCCCACTAAACACTCCTGTCTCACTGAACACAGTGCGTAACAGACTTCTCTCTGTGATACAAAATGCAAAAATGCATTTTTACTTTCAAACAGATGGGGGGAAGCAGGGTCAGACAGGCAGCAGGACCCAGGTGGTGGAGGACTAAGCAACCCTACTAACATATTTTTCTGAGACAGACTACAGTTCAGATCAGTGCATTGTGGGCTATAGGATATTTGAATCAGGAGACAATAGCAGAAAGAGATTTATGGTCCAGGTCAGTAACAGGTCTCCTTAGATTTTCCTCATAGGAAACATGCTCCAAACTCTTAATCATCTTCACTTGAAACTAGAGAGGGTCTTTCATATGCTTCCTTCTGTATTTTTTCTACATCCATTGTTCCAAAGGAGGCCACATCATAAATCTATACATGGGCATTCTTCTAAGGAAAAGTGGCTTTTAAATACAAGAGAGTGTAATACAAGACCCGGTCACCCCAATATTCATTCATTATTCCCACCTGTACCCTATTTGTGGCTATTAATCATTTGACAGTGTGACTTACCTGTAGCAGTTTCTCCCATACTGGCAAGGTATCCTCCTGTGTTTGATAATGTCAGAGCTCTGTGTAACATCTGAACTTCCAGCTAAATCTGAAATATCTGTTTTGGTGCTCCGATCTAATAGAAATGCTTCATTCTCATCCTGGTGAACGGGAGACTTTATTCCTTGGTTCCCCATCTTAGATGTGGCGCTTTCTTTTTTGGTTTCACTTTTAGCACTTGTATCGGTTTCCATGGCCTGATGTCCTGGTTGGCTGGACTCCGAGCATTCATTCTGCACAGTCAAACTTTGAGGTATCTGAGGTACAACTTTGCTATTACTGTTTTCCACCTTTGGCTCAAAAGATTCTGTAGCACCTCCCTCTATTCCCTGTAGGAAATGAGAAATTCTTAAGATGTATTTTAGGTTATGACACTTCACATAAGAACTCAGCCTAAAGTACCTTTAGTAAGCAGTACTTCTGTTTCCAAAGGCACAGATTTCACATGTAGTGTGAGCCACTTCATTTCAAACCTTTATTGGAATAAGTTAAATAATGTATGCAAAAAGCAGGACGTCACGAATATTCTGGTGTCCAACTACCCTTAACACCTCTCTCAGACTGACTGACTAAAATTAAAACAGGGGATTGATGGGTAAAGAAAGGAAACTGCCTATCTTAAAGGGACAAGGGCTAACTAAAATACCCTCCCGTAGAAGACTTAACAATGAACTCAAACCATGCTACCTATGGGGAAACTAAAGCTTAATGAGGAAATAACAAAAGCCTCTGTGGGGGCATGACAGAACTATTTTACCACATATAAAACACTGCCTTCAGGATTCATTGTATATTTTGTCAAAAACCTTATAGGGTTTTATCACCATCTGCTTATTTATTGTTTTATCGCTGCTCCGTTTTAATTGATGTGGCTAATTGCATACTGTTTTAATGTACTATTTATTTGGTTTACTGATGTTCACTGCCCTGAGCCCTGCTGGGAAGGGCGGGATATAAATTGAATAAATAAATAAATATTCAATATCCAATCAATTATTATTTTACAGAAATGAATCTTGTTGCTTTCCTTGTGATCTCTGCTATGCTACGTAGGTATTACTTTTGGTATGCATTAATTCACAGGCGCCTCGCAGATCACGACGGACAGCTGTGGGCTTCAAGGCTGTCACTCCCGTGACATTCACAGAGGCAGCAGGTTTTATTTAGTCACCCAAGGAAATACAGGCTGCAAAGTTCTTAGGACTTCCACGTTGCAACGTCCGCTCTCCAAACCAGACTGAATTTATTCTAGCCATTAGCAGCTGCTCCCAGAGAGATCCAACAGATTTGGAAACCGCAATTCTCAGCAAGCTTCTTCTTCAGAAAAGACTGATAAAGAAATGTGTACAGGCTCTGCCTGGAATTTTTTTTTTTTTTTTTAGATTTCAGCAATTCAAAAATCCCCCCAAGGAGAGCATGAGGAGGAACCAGATTATTTACATCCCAGGAAACTGTGCACACATAGTAGAAGGAGAAGTTAGACTCTTCCAATTTGTGTTTAATAAGTTTGTTAAATAAGCGTTTAACTGTGTTTAAAAGTTAGCAATAATTTAAGTGGAAAATTAAGATTAGTTAGGTGGGAAATAGAGGAATAGTGGTGGGAGAAAGGAAAAAGGAGAGGAAGGGTCAGGGGGGAATATTTGTTAATTTTAAAATGAGTAGTGAAAATAAGATAGAATAAAGGCAGAAGGTGAGAAGGTTTTTCCTTCTTTTTTTAAAGGTTAGTAATAGGTTAGTTAGTACAACACAAAAGGGAAGAGAGGGGAGGAAACCATCTCACAAATTGTGGTGGGAATGGTGTTAGGGTTAGAAAGGTGGTAACGATTGTTTATGTTGTCAATTTATATAAAATGAATAAAGATTAATTTTTTTAAAAAAAGGAGAAGGAGGGGGTTTGGATTTAAACCCTGCCTTTTTCTCTTGTAAAGAGAGTCAAGGCAGCCTACAGATTCCTTTCCCTTCCTTTCTCCACAACAGACAAGTGGTGAAGTAGGCAGGTGTCAGGCCTCGTTCTCACCTAACCTGACATCTGCTGGAGCCCAGGTCACACCTGGGCTTGCTGATACCTTTCTATGTTAATGGGCCTTTTCTATCCTAATCACTGCACTCAACAACATAATGAATCAGGCTTCCTCGCAGTGGTGGGATCCAAACATTTTAGTAACAGGTTCCCATGGTGGTGGGATTCAAACAGTGGCGTAGCGCCAATGGGGCTGGGTGGGGCACGACGGGGGCATGGCCGGGCATTCCGGGGTGGGGCATTAATAATTTCTCTGTTACTGTAAAAAACTCTTACTGTTAAAAAAAAGTTCCTAATTTCCAGCTGGTATCTTTCTGTCCATAATTTAAACTCATTATAGCAAGTCCCATCGGCTACTGCCAACAGAAACAACTACTTCTCCTCTCATTGACTGCCTGTCAAATACTTAATACTTTCAAATACTTAATTTTGTTTCTAGAAATCAAAAGAAGGATACTTTCCTTAAACAAGGAACTTCACCATATTTCTAAAACATGTTTTTAAAACAGCCCAACAGGGAGAATTATCCCATTTTCTACCTTCGCTAACCAGCCACATAGGAAACAACAGGACTTTATGATTTTTGGACCTAGTGGAATTTCTAACGGAAAAGCAGACCCAATTAGTCACCCCCTCAAGCACAATAAATAATAATTAGTAACCCCCTCTCGGGAACTGGTGAGAACCTGCTGGATCCCACCTCTGCTTCCTCGTCCGAAGCCCATCCGGATCCCTGGAGCGAAGCTTACCGCATATCCTTGAGTTACTCTCCTCCCCTAACAAAGTTGTTCTCACCTGCTTGTTCTGTTGTTCTGTTCAACTACAGGAATGTGGGTGGGGGCCAGGGTGAGCAGGAAATGTTTGAGATAAATGTGGCTACAGAAACAAGACCTCTTTCGCTCTGGCTTTCTGCAGCAAAGGCACCTGACACAGTCCAATAAAAGCTACTGGACCTTTCCAGAGTTTCAATTATTGACTGTTGTACGAGAACCTTACAGGAGGGCCGAGAGAGTTCTGAGAGAACTTCAAAAGTCACCAAGCAGACTTCCTGCGTAGAAGCAGGCAAACAAATCCAGTGCACCGGATAAGAGTCCGCCGCTCATGTGGAGGAGTGGGGAATCAGACCCAGTTCTGCAGGTTAGAGGCTGCTGCTCTTAACCACTACACCACACCGGCTCTCAGAAGGACTCGCACCTCTGTTGCTGCTCCTACCAAAGTCACATGGCAAATATTCAGCAATATCAATAATATAATACCTGTACTGAAAGGGCAGTCTGCTCACTTGCTGTCGTTTTTTGCTTCTTCCACGGCCTTCTATTTCTTCCTTCATCATTTCCTGTTGAAACACAAAACCATTTTTCAAAAGCGATCTTAAGACACAAAGTGATCGCAAAGTGCATCATTTAGAAAGAACACAGCTATGATTCACCACGACCACACCGCTTAAGCCAATTTAACGTTAACATGTTACAATTCTGACAGAGGCTAATATCTTTAATGTGCACTTATACTTCATCAGACTTGGAACGCTCTTTGTGCCTGCCCTGCACAAAAATAAAAAGAAATTACAGTATAAAATCAGGGTGGATGCCTTAAGAGGAGGGAGTTTGAGTAACCTGTAGCAACGAGCGAACCTCTTCATCCCTGCATCCAATTCACCTTGCTGAAGATGCGGAAAAGAGGCAAAATCAGTGAATGTGCGAGCGCATGTGCTGCCAAACCATTCATGACTTATGCAACCCCATAGGGTTTTCATGGCAAGGGATGTATGGAGGTGGTTTGCCATTGCCTGCCTGTGTTGCCTCAGAGAGTTTTCAGAGAACAGTGATTGGCCCAAAGTCACCCAGCAGGCTCCATGTAGCAGAGGGTGGAACCAAACCTAGTTCAACAGATCAGAGTCGGCAGCTCTTCACCACTACACTACGCTGGTTCACAATACTTTATGGGGTGGAGGAAAATGCCATCATGTCTCAGCTGTCTTATGGTGACCCTGTAAGATTTTCAAGGCACGAGTCGTTTGGAGGAAGAAGAAGAAGAAGATTGCAATTATTCCAATCTCTAAATAAATTCTCCACCCTCCAAAAACCCAGGGACCACATGTGGCATGTCAGAGAGTCACCAATGGCTTTTGAGCCAAACAGAGTGTCACAGCAGTATATGTATGCAATGGTGCCTGTGACTTGAATTGGAGAGATCTGCCCTGGTTTAGGTTGGGGAAATAGCAGGAGACAGACCTTGTGCTGTGGAAGGATGGCCTCTGGGATCTCGATGGATTTATACCAGGGATTTTCCCCTTAGAAAGCCGACGGTAACCAACATTTAGAAATTCTATTTTATTGTAGAACAAAATAATAAAAAAGAGCAAAAACCAGTGCCTCTGTTGGTAACACAAGAAGTGGAAGAGGAAGAGGAAGAGGAGGAAGAAGAAGAGGAAGAAGAGGAAGAAGAAGAAGAGGAAGAGGAAGAAGAAGAAGAAGAAGAAGAAGAGGAAGAAGAGGAAGAAGAGGAAGAAGAAGGAAGGAATTTGGATTTATATCCCCCCTTTCTCTCCTGCAGGAGACTCAAAGGAGCTTACTATCTCCTTGCCCTTCCCCCCTCACAACAAACACCCTGTGAGGTAGGTGGGGCTGAGAGAGCTCCGAGAAGCTGTAACTAGCCCAAGGTCACCCAGCTGGCGTGTGTTGGAGTGTACAGGCTAATCTGAATTCCCCAGATAAGCCTCCACAGCTCAGGCGGCAGAGAGGAGAATCAAACCTGGTTCCTCCATATTACAGTGCGCCTGCTCTCAACCACTACACCACTGCTGCTCCAGTGTTTTAATTGCTGTAATATAGTGTTTTAATTGTTGTAAGCTGCCTCGAACCTGGCTATGGAAAGTTTACAATTATAATAAAATTAAAATAAAATAAAAATAAATAAATAAATAAAATAAAAACATAACTTCCCCCACAATGGCCTTGAGAGGTCAAGTCCTGTGAAACAACATTTGCTATTGCAAATGACAGCCATCAGAAATCATCCCAACAACAAAAGAACATTAGTAAAATTCATGGTTGCATGTCAGCACATTTTCAAAACTGCAGTTATACCGACTTCTTCATGAAGATAGAACTTCACTTCTAATAGATTCCCTGCAACAAACTGACTGGAGACAGATGCCCAAGCATTGCTCTTGCTTGCTGATTGAAATCCACTTTACTGCAAATAGAACAAAACAGACCTCCTTTCCTGTCAACTTGTTGGATGAATAAGAAAACAAAACGACTGAATGGCAGAAAAACCTGGACACAGTCTAATCCATGGCATTTGCAGAGACGGCCAACCATTTGTAACAAAAAGAATTAAAAGCAACTGAGTCCTTAAAGCTTTTATTTGGAAATGCTGACTGTAGAACCATCTACCAAGATGGGGTAAACAGTGCTGCACGATACAGCAGATGCATTTTAAAGGTAAACCCCAACCACATACACACTTGGAAGGTGGGTCATGAGACTACACCGAGGACCTTTTCATCCAAGGTCAATATTTCATAAGGAAGAGCTTGCTGGATCAGACCAGAGTCCATCAAGACGCGGAAGGGTAGCTGATGGGCCCCAGTCCCAGCCCTGAGCATAGTGGGACCGGGGGGGGGGGGGGGGGGGAAAAACGACAAGGCCCCAAACCGCCCGCAGGGGAAAAGCGGGGGGGGGGGGGGGGGCGGGGGGGGGGCGCGCCCCCGCCCCGCCCCCCGGCCGGGCCCCCCCCCCCCCCCCCCCCGCTTAAGCCACAGCAAAGCGTGGCCGGGCCCGCTAGTAGGACAATAAGAGGTCAAGGGGTCTTAAATTGACAGAACAGTTCTCTCTCAATCAGCGGTGCACTCTT
Source organism: Sphaerodactylus townsendi (assembly GCF_021028975.2). Lineage (NCBI taxonomy): Eukaryota > Metazoa > Chordata > Lepidosauria > Squamata > Sphaerodactylidae > Sphaerodactylus > Sphaerodactylus townsendi. Next base: position 185,206,879 of record NC_059425.1, read on the forward strand.
AGCAGGAAAAGGCCTGATCTCTCTGTTGGTACATTTACGCTTCTATCCACCTGGAGATCCAGTGCAATGGACTACACAGCTCCTCTTCCACACCTTTTGCATAATAAACTACTACGCGTAGGTAAAAAGGCATTCTTTATTTTGATTTTTAACCCATCTCACCTCAGCCAGGCTCAGAGCAACTTACAACATAAATACAATAATCACAATGCAATGTATTTATTTATATTTATTTATATTTTAGATGTTTAGACTGCCCTCCCCCGAAGGGCTCAGAGTGGTGAGCTACATAAAATACGATAATATAACAATGCTAATTAACATTAAAACCTATTCACAATTAACACAATAAAAACCAGGATAATATTATAAATAGGAAATCTACATAGCAGTAGATGGCGATAGCCTCCCCCCCACCGCCCCCCCGTTACCGAGCCCACAGGTCTAGATGTGATGGGTTCAAGTCAACCAGGCTGGCCAAATGCTTGGTGGAACAGGTCCGTTTTGCAGGCCCTACGGAAACTTTGCAAGTCCCGCAGGGCCCTGGTCTCTCTCGGGAGCCTGTTCCACCAGAGAGGGGCCAAGGCTGTGAAAGCCCTGGCCCTGGTAGAGGCCAGCTGGATGTGTTTCGGGCCAGGGACCTCCAGTAGTTTCTCCTCCGAAGATCGGCGGGATCTCTTGGAGCAATATGGGGAGATATGGTCCCTCAAGTATGCAGGCCCAAGGCCGCTTATAGCCTTGAAGGTTAAAACCAACACTTTGAACATGACCCGGAACTCGATGGGCAGCCAGTGAAGATGGCACAGGACCGATGTAATCCGGTCCCAGCTAGATGTCCCCGTAAGAGTCTGGCTGCCGCATGAACACAAGTTAGTATAATATTATAGAATGACCAAAAACCTCAGCCCGCTCAGTAGAAAATTCCTTCAAGACCGATTCTCTCTTGACACCTTCCCCCTACCGTCACACTACAAAGAGAATGCATAGGGAAGACAGTGGCCTTGGTTTTCATAATAAGGGATGAAAATAAGCGAGCTTACCGCTTCCAGGGACTAAGGGTGATGAACTCGGAACCATTACATCGCCTTGAAGCATCCATGATGGTAGCTGCCTTTTCCTTGAAGCAGGCCTGGGCTTTTCTGGGTCAGCCACACTAGCAGAAAGCTGAAAGGCTTTACAAGTTAATACCATATTATATTTTATTTCTTTAAGTGCAAAGAAGCGACGCACAGAGAGCACAGGCTACAACTAACTCTCGTGATTTCCATAGTAGGCTGTGTCACCATGAACGATTCATAAGGCCAGGCCAGTGGAGGTTCAGTACATCCCACACAATAACTGAAACAAACTGGGGACGACTATGCGAGAGCCACGGGTTAGAAGTAACAGACGGACGAATACGCTTATGGAATCTTGATCAGGCACCACATGCTCAAGACTAGAAGGTGAGACACAACATGCTTAGCAGTGGGTTCTCATAAGCATAAGCATTTTATTGTCATTATGCACACACAACGAAATTTACAGCAGCATTCCTCAATGCACACAATTTCAGACTCATACCCCATCCTCACTTTCCCCTTCCTCCACCCATCCCTACACAGCCCCAAACACATCAACACGAAGCCACGGAGTTCAGCATAGCCACAGCTCTAGAGTAGAAGCTGTCTCTAAGCCTCTTTGTCCTAGTTTTTATAGACTTGTATCATCTGCCAGATGGAAACAGTTCAAAAAGAGAGTGTGCTGGACGGGTCTCTCAGAATATTTTGGGCTTTCTTTAGGCTTCAGGAATCATCACACAGCAAGTACCAATGAGGTTCATTTTCCCTGCTGCCCGATATGGAGGAAGAAACATTTGGATTTAAAACCCACTTTTATCTTCTGTAAGGAGTCTCAAAGCAACTTACTAATTCCTTCCCTTTCTTTCTCTACAACAGACACCTTGTGAGGTAGAGGGGGCTGAGAGAGTTCGGAGAGAACTGCGACTGGCCCAAGGTCACCAAGCAGGAACGTAGGAGTGGAGAAACAAATCAGGTTCACCAGATCAGAGTCTGCCGCTCATGTGAAGGAGTGGCCAATCGAACACAGTTCTCCATATTAGAGTCCACCAGTTCTTAAACACTACGCCACACTGGCTTTACACATGATCTCAGCAACCATACCATAAGATTCTACCAACTTGCCCATCAATTAGGGTTGCCAACTTCCTGGTGATGGGTGGAGAGCTTCTGGGATTATAATTGGTCTCCAGGTGACAGAGATCAGTTCATCTGGAGGAAATAGCTACTTGGGTGGGGTGGACTCTACAGCATTATACCCTGCTGAAGTTGCTCACCTCCCTAAGTCCTGCCCTGCTAAGGTTCCACCCCCAAAATCTCCAGGGATTTCCTAACCCAGAGCTGGCAACCTTGACATTAATACAGAGGCGAAGCTACAAGGGGACCGGGGGTGTGCGTTTCACCGGACGCACACCTGGGGGGGCAGCAAAAATGTCAGAGCTTTTTTTATTTTTTAATGTTTTTCAGTTTTTGGCCTGCAGGGGGCGCAGTTTTTAGGCTAGTAGCACCAAAATTTCAGGGAGATTTCAGGGGACTCTCCTGATGATACCACCCAAGTTAGGCGAGGGTTTGGTTCAGGGGGTCCAAATTATGGACTCCCAAAGGGGGTGCCCCCATCCCCCATTGTTTCCAATGGGAGCTAATAGGAAATGGGGACTACACCTTGGAGAGTCCATAACTTTGGACCCCCTGAACCAAACTTCACCAAACCTGGCTGGTATCATCAGGATTGTCTCCTAAAGGTACCCTGAAATGTTGGTGCTACTAGTGTAAAGGATTCAATGGTGTTGATGAGCGGGTCAGCCGCCTGGCCTTGACTACATTCCACAGCCCGGGCGATGGGCCAGCTTCTCCGGCGGAGACCTTATCTCTGCGAGGGAGATGAGACCTCCGTTCCCATGGGAATCCGGGAGGGGGGATGGGATGGACAGAGTTATAACCTGTGTTTCTGGCGGGAGATCTTATTCCTGCCACTGCGTGTACGTGAGCTTTCTAAGATGTCTGAATAAACGGTCTTTTACACCCCAAAAGCCTTTTATTTCTGCTTCTATGGAATTCCTTACAACTAGCCTAAAAACTGTGCCTCCTGTAGGCCAGAAACTGAAAAACCACTAAAAAATACAAAAACCCCAAACGAACATGGGGGGGGGGGGGCAGCAACATTCAGATTTTGCACCAGGTTCCGTTTTCCCTAGCTACATCTCTGCATTAATACACATGCAATGTCGCTCTGCTATGCAACCCAGAGTTTGGACTTTACCTTTTGAGGAGTTCCAGCTGGTCTTTCCAATAGGAAGTGGGCTTCCAGAAGCTTACTGTGGCCAGAAGAGGATGGCTGTTGTTGTGAAGACTGCCTGGGAGGCATCTTGGATGTCTCTCGGGGCATCTCTTCTGCATCTGGGTTGCCGCTGCTCTGGCTGGGTATGAACAAGCCTCTTAGTGAAAAGACTAACTAACCCCCCCCCCCCACCCCCCAAACCAAAGTCAGTTAAAATGCGGCATTTCCGAATCACAGGACACAACCCAGCCAGAGTTAGATATACTGGGACTCCAATGATCTCTGCAAGAGAGTTAAGCACATATTTAATTTTCTCTCAGTAAGGGCAATGGGTCTTGAGAACATCTAACTCTCAATGGACTGTAACAGTCCAATCCAGAAAAATCCACGATATCAAGAGACCACGGAACATTTGCTATATTAGGGGTCCCTGACTTTCTTGAGCCTGTAAGAACCTTTGGAATGTTGATACCACGGTGCCCCCTGCAGGCCTAAAACTTTAAAAAAACTAAAAAATACAAAAAACACAAACGAACATGGGAGGGGGGTGCAGCAAAACTCAGATTTTGCCCCGGGCTCCATTTTTCCTAGCTACGCCTTTGAAGAAAAGTATTGTGTCGTTCATTCTTAAAACGCAGCCACTGCTGTTATTTCCAGAAAATGAACCTAAGCATCATTAAGATCTCAAGTCACTATTTCTGATCCCGTGTTCAGGGAGACTTTGCCCATGTACAATGGGAGAGGCAGAGTTGATGGAACTTTTTTTTTCCATTGTCCTTATTATAGTGGACTGAGGGATAAGACCTTCCCGCCTTTACTGGCGGCTTGGAAAAGGCATGTTTCGAAAAGCTACCATCAGATGAAAATCCTTATGCTACAAGGCAAATGGCTAATTTTTGAAGTTTCGTGATTAAAGCCTGCAATAAGACCAAAGCCCTTGATAATGACAATGAAACATTTTAAATTTTACAATTCCTTACGGAAGCATTTTATGGAATTTTATACAGGATACGGGATTGTAATAATTTTGTTTGGAACCTGAGCTTTTATGATTTCTGATTATTAGTTATGCTTTCAAAAATCTAGTTTGTGAAATATATTGGTCTATGATCATAATAAAGTTTGACTGATTGAACACTGCCCACTATATGTAAGATCCTCTTGTAAGATCCTCTTGATCCTCCTTGATAAGATCCTCTTGATCCTCCTTGATCTGAGATTGCAAATGCCTTAACAGAACAGGTGATCGGGAGCAACAGCCGCAGATGGCCATTGCATTCACATCCTACATGTGAGCTCCCAAAGGCACCTGGTGGGCCACTGCGAGTAGCAGAGAGCTGGACTAGATGGACTTTGGTCTGATCCAGCTGACTTGTTCTTATGTTCTTATGAGACAAAGAGTCACCCAGAGACAATGAAGCTACGGCAGAGGCAATAATAAATCACAGATCTCCTTGTTTTCCCGTCTTGCACTCTTACCTAACATACTGCCCCAGCATGTGTTATCATGCTATTAGCCCTAATTCTTAAAATGAAGCCAAATGGGAAACTGTACAGTACAGAGACAGAAAATATCTTTCTTGCAACGCAGGGTGCTGCTTAGTATATACTGAAAACAATCTTTCCTTCATCAGGGCTATAATAAAGCCAACAGCTTTATTTTCCATTTATCAAAATACTTGATTAAAAAGAAAGAATCTGGTTCCCAGTGTTTCAGTTTTCCACTCAAACACCTCGTGCATATATTCTAATTATTGCAATTTCCTTTACCCTTACCGGGAAAGAATGTAGTCTGTGATAACAGCACCCATTTTTCAAACCTCTAGGATCAACTGGATGATTGGGGCTGGACAGTAATTGCATCTATATCAGTTAAGTCAATACTACGACTGTCCCAATTACAACCGGCAAATTGCAACATTTTACATGGATACCCTATAATTTGGTAATTTAAGAAATGCAGCAACCATTATCTGCAATTAGAGACAGTCAAGGTTATAGCCATTCACCAGGCAAGCTAAAACAGAATTTGATTTCCCGGACAGAACAGCGATGGCGAACCTTTTGGGCTCTGTGTGTCAAAAATGTGAAAAATACCTAACTTGACAAGGCTCGAGAGTCATTCCCCCCACCTGATGCAAAGGAGAAACAATTCTTACATATTCTTTTATTTCAAATGTACACTTCAATCATGTGCAGTGCTATGTATTATACAAAGAACTGTCAAATAATTACAAACAGGGAGTCTCCAACAGGAAGAATAGTTGTTGTCAAGTGTTGGTGAACGCTGGGGTGTCACCCAAAACCTCGTGGCATGTCACCTTCGACACATGTGTCATAGGTTAGCCATCACTGATACGGGAAAAGGTAGCTGGCAATTCAGCAAAAGCATTGCTTCTAATACTGAATTTAAATGTCATTACCTTTGAGGGCCTTCCATCTCTGTGCGAGTGAAAACAACTTTGAAGACATATTTGTCCACTAGCAGGGAAAAGTTGTCACCGGGGCTCAGCCGGTGCCATTCATCTGTTTTCAGTGGCAAAAGTTGGCTGTTTTCAGATGGCTGATAGAAACAAGGGTTTACATGAACCTGCAAATGAAGAAGACAACTTGCTATAACCACTAGGCCACAGTAGCTACTGGCTAGAGCAAAGCATCACCTGGTTGGTTTCCAAGTCTCTTGTTGCACCCTCCCTTTTGTTGTTTGTGCACTGTTGAACCTTCAGGTGGTGGCGTTAGATCTCCTGCTATTACAACCAGTCTCCAGCAACAGAGATCAGTTCACCTGGATTAAATGGCTGCTTGGGAAGGTGGACTTGCATTGAAGTCCGTCCCCTCTGCAAAATCTACAAGTAATTCCCAATTTAGAGTTGGCCACTCTACTCTGCTATAGTCATTTCTGTGCCTGAGAGTCTGCCCAAGCCTGCATCCCTAGTGTACTTCTTGCAGACTGACACTCACCAAGTCATGTTGGCCTTAAAGAGCCTTAAGTAAACCCACTCAATAGGAAGAAATGCACGCAGGCTGCAAAGAATTAAAAAACCCTTGAAACCAAAGTGACATTTAGCATGGCATACAAAGGAGGCACATCGGCCACTAAAGAAACAAGGAGCAAAGAAATCCTCGTTGCAAGTAAAGCCCAACAAATAGATTGCTATCATCCTTAACAAACTATCTGTTGCCGGAGAAACTGGCAAAGATGTACCAAACGTTTCCAACATGAGTTGGAAATCTGATTATTATGGTGGACTTGTAACAAGTCACCTGGTGAGTCCTCCCTCAAACATCAAAACAGGCGTGAAAAGGGCCCTGCCTTCTACTGGCAGAACCAAGCCTGGAATCTGCAATTGCCTAACAATAGTCACTGAGGGAATCTGTTGCTTAAAGCCACAGGCACTCCTTTTACCATTTTCAGGTTTTTTAAAACTTCCCAATTAATTTTTTTTTAATTTCAGATTTTTCTGCAAACCTAAGACTGTTTTTGGGTTTGTAGAAAGATCTGCCTGGCCTGTTCACAGCTCTAGTGACCGGATTTGGCAACTTCGCTATTAAAGTGTAAACTGTAAGTCTATGCAAGGTCAGAATACCAAGTCCATCTCAGAGAATTTCAAGGATCTGCTTCACAGCTCCCTAGCAGCTGGCCAGCACCTGAACTTTGGACTGTGAGAGACTTATCTCATGATATTTTTACCTACTGCTGTAACTGAGATTGAGAAAATGAAAACAGGAACATTTCAAACAAGCCTACAAAAAATAAACGTTTTTAATATTTAAATACACCAAGACAGAACACAGTTACCGGTTTGATGCAAAGCTGATCACCAGTTACTTTCAAAATAGCATGTTTCCTAGATACTCGTTTATCTGAGATCTGGAAAGACAAAAGGAAATTTAACATACACGAGGGATGCAGTGTAGAATATTTTACGTTTGTGATATCTCCAAAACTCAGAAATTCATACATGTGACAGCAAAAAAAAAAAAACCCCAAAAAAATCTATGCAAGATGCCATCCTCAAATTCATACTTACTTTTCCCCAACATAAGGCTGAAATTCACATTTAAGGAATTTCCCTTTTTACCCCAGTGGATCAACCTGTGCTCCAGGGAGAATTCATATAACAATGTCAAATCTCTCTAAGCTGCATGAAGCATTTAAGCTTCTTAGAGTCCTAGATTAGTGCTTGAGGAGGCAAAAGAAGTATTTATCGGATGCAGAATAACAGTACTTTTAAAAATGTGATACCTGCCACTCTCAAGGGAAGGGAAGCCTGGTTGGGGGGTGTGGATGTGTGCAGTGGTGGGATCCAAAAATTTTAGTAACAGGTTCCCATGGTGGTGGGATTCAAACTGTGGCGTAGCGCCAATGGGGCTGGGCGGGGCACGACGGGGGTGTGGCCGGGCATTCCAGGACGGGGCTGTGGCAAGGACGCAGCCGCTGCGCCGGTCCTTGGGCGGGAAACGAATGCATGCAGGTGCAGGCTGCCACACACGCCAGTGCACCTCCTGCTAGACTGCTTCAAGTTCTGCACGCTACTGCTGAGAGGAGGGGCGTAACTAAGGCAAAAATCACGTGGCAAAATCACCAATTAGTAACCCCCTCTCGGCACACACCAATAATTAGTAACCTACTCTCGGGAACCTGTGAGAACCTGCTGGATCCCACCTCTGAGTGTGTGGGGGTGTGTGTGTAAAGTGCAGTCAAGTCAAAACCAGGTTATGGCGACCTAGTAGGATTTTCAAGACAAAGACAGGCGGTTTGCCATTGCCTTCCTCTGCACAGTGACTCTGGACATCTTCAGTGGTCTCCCATCCAATTACAAACCACAGCCGACCACGTTTAACTTCTGAGATCTGATGAGATCCAGCCGACCTGGGCCATCCAGAGCAAGACGGGAAAGCCTTGCACACCACGCAAAGGTCTGCATTCCAAGTACCAAGTTTTCAAAAACAGTGCAGAAGGGAAGTGAAAGAATAAGGTCTGAAATACTAGCAGCTCGGGAGGCAATCAAGTTTGTGTCAGCAATTTCAAAACCTAGCCATGGAAGCCCGATAAAGCCTGTGCACCAGGCTGCAGTTTCACAGCAGGATTGGAACTGGTCTGTCCATGTTTCAGCTGTGAATTGAAATGGCATCCTAACCTGCCCATCTGCCCAACCCCCAAGATGGAGGCTTGGGTATTCTACACGAATCATCAGACAACCAACTCCCTTCTTATACCCACCTGCTGTTTTTACATAAGTCTTCACCACATCTGTTTCCTGTCGGTTACAGTCAGCTCAGAGAAATCAACTATCTCAATTACAACCAGATCAGAGAAACCAACGTCTCATTCGTGCGGAAGTAAATCTGACTTGACTCAGTTTTTTCATCTCCGATTTTTCCCTTAAAATCAGAGCAAATGCTTTACAGACCACTGTAACACTCCCAACTGGCCAACAAAGGGTGTTTTGGTAGTACAGAAATTTGGAAGCACTGGCAACACAACTAAAGAAAAAATACATGTGGAAAACTCCAGCACAAAGAAAAAAATTCACAGATTGCATATAATTCATGAAAGGGACATGCAAAAGTAATAAAAGTTGTTAAATCTAAAGATCTGGCTTCTCAACATTTGCCAATTATTTTATAGTGGATGGATGATGGCAATATACTGTACAAGAGTAAAGAAAAGCAATTAAAGGGGGGGATTGGTTTGCACTATTAGTTCATTGCCGACCTCTAGTGGAGCAATACAATCACTACATCCCGCTAAATGGAGAACACATGTTAAAAAGGCATTAAATATCTAAAATCTTGCCTGAGCAATTAGGATCATGGGATGAAAGTAATCAGACCTAGAAAGCTAAGCAGGGCTGGCCTTGGTTAGCACTTGTATGGGTGACCACTAAGGACATCCAGTGTGTCTATGCAGAGGCAGGAAGTGGCAAACCACTGTTTCTCTCTTGGCTTGTAAAGACTACTGGGCCACCACGAACTGGCTGCAACTCGACGGCACATTCCATTACCAATGACAGTAAGATGTCATTGCCCCTAACAAATATTACACCATAAGACCCCATATTGATTATGGCATTAGAAAAACTAAACTGATAGACCCAGCATTGTTTAAAATGTTCGGTATAAATTTAAAGGGAAGGTAAGATATAGTCCAGTGGTGGTGAACCTTTGGCACTCCAGATGTTATGGACTACAATTCCCATAAGCCCCTGCCAGCATGGCCAATTGGTCATGCTGGCAGGGGCTGATGGGAATTGTAATCCATAACATCTGAAGTGCCAAAGGTTTGCCACCACAGATATAGCCCAATCTCATCAGAAGGACAATCACAATATTGCCACTTTTCTGCAAAAGGAAAATGAGTGATACTCTGTTTAAAAAGAAACACTCAGGAAGCTGACCAAATTAGTCCACCCTATATTCACTGAGGAGCCGCATGGCGTAGTGGTTAAGTGCTTGTACTGCTTGTGCTGCTTGTACTTGTACTGCCACTCACATGGTCAGGAGTTCGAGTGGGTCAGATATCCTGGCAGCTGGCTCATGATCAACTCAGCCATCCATCCATTCCGGATGGTACCGTCCTAGCTCATAGCTAGGGGGTAAAGAATAGCCGGGGAAAGCAATGGCAAACTACCCCACAAAAGCGGCTTGCCTATAAAATCACTGCTCGCAGTGGTACCCCAGGGTCAGATACGACTGAAGGGGAAACTTTACCTATATTCACTACCCAGCTTGTTTATTAAAAATAATAATTAGTACATTAAAAGGACGGTATTAGTGAATGCTAAAAGCTACTCGAAAGGATCAAGTAATGCTGAGAAAGATAAACAGCACAAATTGCCCAAATACTAAGTAAAATACAATTATGACACAATCACAGTATCTTGGCAGAAGCATGAACTCTGAACATAGCACATTGCAAATCATCTACTGACACCTTTAAACAGTTCCATTCTAAACAGACAAATACCCTTCTCGGTCCAGTGACTTCAATGAACTTAGAACAATACAATTCTTAGAACACCACTATCTAACTGCAGTCTCAATAATTTTTCGCTATGAATCAGTATAAGAGCCAAATAAGTATTTTTTTAAAAGACTACACTGAACACCATTATTAACATAACCTGATCTAAAAGGAAATCTGAAAACAAAGAACATAAGCTTTTTATTACTGAAGCGATAAAGATGTCAATTTCTACAGATGAGAAAGAGGGCACTTTCGCACATGCAGAATAATTAACTTCCAATCCACTTTCAATGCACGTTGCAGCTGGATTTTACTGTGTGAAATAGCAAAATCCACTTGCAAACAATTGTGAAAGTGGATTGAAAGTGCATTATTTTGCATGCGTGAAAGTGCCCAAGGAAACATGGAGAAAAGTGATATACATAATTGTATACCCTTATGATTGTATTCATCCCCATACAGCATAGTTATCCAGACTTTCCTCTAAAGAATGCAGGGTAGCTTTCATTATTCTGCTCCGTTTCAGCCAAATAATGTTGTGAGGCAGGTTAGGCTATTATGAGAGAATGGCTGACCCAGGACCCAGTGAGCTTCACGGCACTTTGACACTAGCATTTACAACTTTCTTCTTTGTGCCTTCACAGGGACACACGCGCATAGTGTTCTGACAAGTCAGGACACTCTAGAGCACTTACACCCAGCAGGGGCCCTCTTCCTATGACTGTCTCGCCGAGCGGCAGCGCCACAGGGCATCCCCCATCCACAGGCGCCACTTTAAAGCCCGACATGACCGTAGGCCCTCCCGCCACAGGGTTTCGCATGGGGGACACAAAACACAACCGTACCGCTGGTCCGTCGCACTCTGCCTTCCCCGGCGCGGCAAAACAACGACGCAAAGTTCCGACAAGCTTTCAGCCCTCCGCCTTTTTAAAGGGTCGTTCGATTCTGCGACGTCTCTTGCGCTAGTTCCAAAACTACAGCCCCCAGAATTCTCCTCGCTGTGCGACGTACTGGGCGGAGTTCGGGAAGAAGTAAATAAACGCCTTCGCACGTCGGGTGTGTGTGGAGACGTTGAAACCGTTAACGGCTACGGAACGTTCAGGTGAGTGACAGCCCCCCAGTGGGACAGGGGGCGTCCCTTAACGCTCAGCCGACCAATCCCAGAGCGGGGCGGAGGGCTCTTGCGGGATTGAGTTCGAAGAGAGAGGCTGCTATTGGCAACCTCTGACGCTAGTCAGAGCAGCAGCTTCCCCACCGTTGATTACGCGTTGCGGGTCGACACGCTTCGGTTTTTAGAGGCGTGATTGTCGCACGTGTGAATGTCAGCAACCCGCGTGCAATTGACCCAAACGTAATAAAGAAATACTTATCCCATAATTATCTAATCTCTCACATAACTGGATAAACTGAAACAAAATAGCCATCCCGACCCTCTTTACACATACAGGTGGATTAATTCTGACTCTTTAAAAAACAGATCGGACATCACTCCAATAAGAATGCCCACGAACATGTATGGGATCATCCCTTTGATTCAATCTGTTGCCACAGTTGCCAATTCTGACGGGGGAAATTCCTGGAGGTTTTGGGGGCTGAGCCTGACAAATGCAGAATTGGGACAGGGGAACTTCCTACCATCCCTACCATTGAGCCCACCCTCCAAAACCACAACTTTCTTGCAGGGGAATGTATCTCTGCCATCTGAGCATCAAGGTCTGACCTGGAGCTTCACAATCCTACTGATTTTAGTGTTTTAATGGGGTTACGTTTAGGAACTTTTCTTTTTTTAAAAAAAAAATATTTTTATTGATATTTCGGAATTATTACAAATTTATAATGTATACTTTATATACATCCTCCATATCTTTTTTTCCCCTTTTCCCCCTCCCCCTCCTTCTTCTTCTCTTCTTTAGATGCGCAGCAGCAGGTCCATTCCTTTCTCAATCTTCTAATCGTCTTTCGCATCCCATTTTTCTTCTGTAATTCCACTTTCACTAGCCAGTCTCTTTGAACCCCATCCCAAATCTCCCCTCATGTCCTTTTGTTTTTTCTTGCCATGATTTGATTTCTTGACGTTGACAGCTCCTAAAAAATTTCTAATTGTATTTGCTCCCATATATATTCCAACCATTTCTGCATTGTCCAGATTTTTTTTGTCCTTCCACCCCAATGCTATTACTGCATGGGCGGCTCATTGGATCATGAATCTGAAAAGTTTTCTTTTTCTTTGTTCTATTATAATATAATCCACTATACCTATAAAACAGTGGCAAATCTTATATTTATCGTTTATTCTTACTCTTTTACATGTTTTTTCTATGTATTTTATCCACATTTTCTCCACATATTTTTTTAATTTCTCTATACATTCTTAGCCACATATAAGTATATATTGCATTTTTTTATCTCCCACAATGCCAACATTTCGGACTGAGTCCACTTAATCATATATGCCAACTGCTCTCGTTTCAGGTTTTATACCATTTTAATATTAATTTCTTCTCTGCATATTTATCTATTTTTATTTTATTTATATTGTCTATAGTCCTTTTAATAAGCTCTATGTCTTTCACTCCATCTTGTTGCCATTTTTCCATTATGATTCTTATCATAAATCCTTGATCTTCTATCATGTTTTTGTATAAAACACCTAAGATTTGTCCTTTCTTTTCCTCATATATTTTTATACAACTTTTCATTATACACTCTTCCTCCCTCCTGGAGGCTTTTGTCTTTTCCCAGATTCCTCTTAATAGTAACCAGTTTTCGATTGCCTGTTGGCCTGCATTAACACCCCGCCCCCGCCCCCAAATAATGGGGAATGTGCAGGGAGAGGTTTTAACTCCCCCCCCCCCTTGGAACATGGGTCATATCTTTCTTTCTTTATTTTTATTTATTTATTTCTTCGACTTCTATAGCGCCCACCCCCGGAGGTCTCTGGGCGGTGTACAGCAACTGACATAATCTAAAATGACCGATCCAATCCAATCCAAAAACCTTTATTAGGCATAAACCAGAAGTACCCTACATTCCAAGTACAAAAACAGGATCATTGTTATATATCATGTAGAGCATGGATTAAAAATGTAGCAACTGCTTCAGAAATTTCTACATAAGGGCTAATAGCTTAGACATTTTTAGTTTGTCTGAGACAAAATAACAAGAAGAGCACATTCAATACGTACATACAATATAATAAAATTAGGGCTCTAAATTTGTTTCCCTAACATGGTCACAAAGTATTTTTTCCCCCATAAATTGCAGATTATGCTGACAGTGCAATCCTAGGGACAATAACTCCAGTCTAAATCCATTCATTTCAGTGGGCTTAGACTGGAGCGACTCTGCATAGGGTTGCCACAAGTTGGAGGCGACTTGACAGTGCTTAACACGACGCATACGCATCATAGGAGGATGACTGGGATAGAACGTCTCCAAATGTGATTTGTCTCTCCCATTTTGTCTCTTGGGCTGCCTCTCAGTTTGAGTTGCAAACTTCAAGTTGGATTTTTTTTTTGGGGGGGGGGGGGGGGAACCAGGGAAACCAGAGTTTGAGGACATTCAGAAGGATATAATGCCTACTCTCCAAAGGAGCTATTTTTTAAAGGGAAACTGATCTTCATCGCTTGGAGATCAGTTGTAATTTTAGAAGATCTCAAGGCCTCATCTGGACATTGGCAACCCTACATGCAGGGCAGTTTGTTTTTGTTTTGGTTGTTGTGGGTTTTCCGGGCTGTGTGGCCTACCAGACCAGGGCCACACAGCCCGGAAAACCCACAACAACCAGTTGAATCCAGCTGTGAAAGCCTTCGACAATACATATTTTTGTTTCGTTTTTAGGTGTGTTCACTACACTTTCCCAAAATTTCAGACATGCCCACAGGGTCAACTAGTTAGGGAATCCTTCTTCTATCAGACAGCATGTTGCCTCTGTGTATGGTGCAGGGATTGCCTAGCTGACAGTGGTGGCGAACCTATGGCACTCCAGATGTTCATGGACTACAATTCCCATCAGCCCCTGCCAGCATGGCCAATTAGGGCTGATGGGAATTGTAGTCCATGAACATCTGGCGTGCCATAGGTTCGCCACCACGGGTCTAGCATCTACATCTTATCAGCGGACACCTTGTGCATTTCACAGCCTCGCTTCCCCTCCCTTTACTGGGGCCGCCAACCTCCAGGTGGCGCCTGGAGATCTTCCACTCTTACAACTGATTTGCAGGAGACAGAGATCAGTTCTCCGGGAGAAAAGGACTGCTTTGGAAAGAGGACTCCATGACGTTATACCCTTGACGAGAGAGCTCTCTCCCTCTTTCCACAACTCCGCCTCCTTTCTGAAGCTCCGCCCTTAAATCTCCAGCACATGCTCAGCTCAGAGTTGGCACCCGGACCTTGTACTGGTGTTACGGCTTCCAACTCCTTCGTGCCAGATTCAGCCTTGAAATGGAAGATGGCAGTACCAGTCCTCAGCCCCAACCCATTCATTGCTGCCACCAGGATGACTTTGCCCTCTTTGCCAGCGCTTGGGGCTTATGCGGAGTGCCCTCGACCACCCTGTGCCAAGCTCCTTGCTAATGGTGTCAGCCACAATTTGCTTGCCCAGTTAGTTAGCAGGGGGGCTAACCTTGCTTTTCTTTCCAGTGGGTTCCAGAGCAGGCTGGAACAGCCTTCCTTACTGTCTCATCAATCAGAGAAGCTTGCCTTCTGGGCACACAAGAGAGGGCCTTTTCCGTGGCAGCCCCACAATTGTGGTACAACCTCCCAAGGGAGTCATGCCTGCCCCCTCGCTTTTGACCCATAGGCGGCAGTTGAAGATGCATTTGGTTGAGTCACAAACTGGGATTTTAAGTTTGGCTTTTTTTAGCTTTTTAGTATATGTCAGTGATGGTGAACCTATGGCACGGGTGCCAGAGGTGGCACTCAGAGCCCTCTCTGTGGGCACGCACAGAGTTCATCATGTGTGTGTGTGGGGGGGGGGGGACATCTAGGCTGGCCTGGACCGCTGGGCTCGATTATTAGCATTAAACCTAAGACCTAGTTTTGGGGAAGCAGTATAGGTCACCCTGTTAAGTGCTGTTAAATCCCACTGATTTTCATGCAAAGAACTAAAGCGCGATCCTTTACCTGGGAGTAAGCTCAGTTGCTGGCAGTGTGGCTTGCTTATGAGTAAACCCTCCTAGGGTCGTGATTCACCTGTTTGAAGAGTTGCATGGTTGCTTCAAAGCAAAGCCAACAACCACCACCAAGCTTACTCCCGAGTAACGCATGCCTCAGAATCAACCATTTTTTTCTAACTAAAACCTCAGTATTCAGGTTAAATTGCCGCATTGGCACTTTGTGATAAATAAGTGGGTTTTGGGTTGCAGTTTGGGCACTCGGTCTCAAAAAGGTTTGCCATCACTGGTATATGTTGTAGGCCTCGTTGAGCGCTCTAAAGAGGCAAGGTGTTATTAAATGTTGTATGTAAAGAAAGAAAGGTATGAACATTTCTACATAAACTTTACCTTTTTTTCAGAACAAGCAAGATCTAAACTATGCCGGAAGGCTCCAAGCCGACAACTCTCCAGCGAAATAAGCCCCCAGTTGCTGCCGGCAAGAAGTTCTCTGTTCCCTCTGAGTCGAAACAAAAAACAAACCCCAAGGACTTTGTGAGGCTCCTCCCGCTCGAAATCAGTCTGAAAATTTTTAGTCAGCTGGACCTCCGGAGCTTATGCAACGCTGCCATGACCTGCCGAAGCTGGAACCGCACGCTGGAGACCTGTGACCATTTGTGGAAGCATCACTGCTTAACCTTAAGGGCTCTCTGTCAGCGAGAGATTGACAAAGACAGAGGCCGTGGCTATTCGTGGAAGGTATGTTCAGTCGGATCGTGAAGAGGCGAGCAGTTTGAACTGCATCGGAGCAGCACCCTTCCAAGCCAGTGGCCTCCAGTGAGCTTAGAAGAGTGTAAGGCTGCTGAGGCCTGACCTACCTCGCCCAAGCTAGCCTGATCTCATCATATCTCAGCAGCTAAGCAGGGTTGGCCCCGGTTAGCACTTGGATGGGAGACCACGAAGGAAGTCCAGAGTTGCCAGCAATGCCAAACGTCTCTGACCTGACCTGGATGGCCCAGGCTAGTCCAATGTCATCAGATCTCAGAAGCTAAGCTTACAGACTACAGAGATCCATTCTACTAGAGAAAATGGCGGCTTTGGAGAGTGGGCTTTTTGGCACTGGGTCCCACTGAGGTCCCCGTTCTCCCCAGGCTCTGCCCCAGAGGTGGGATCCAGCTGGTTCTCCCAGGTTCCCGAGAGTAGGTTACTAATTATTTGTGTGTGCCGAGAGGGGGTTACTAATTGGTGATTTTGCTACGTGATTTTTGCCTTAGTTATGCCCCTCCTCTCAACAGTAGCGTGCAGAACTTGAAGCAGTCTAGCAGGAGGTGCACCGCGTGCGTGGCAGCCTATGCCTGCGTGCATTCGTTTCCCACCCAAGGATCGGCGCAGCGGCTGTGTCCTTGCCACAGCCTGGCCCAGGAATGCCCCGCCCCCGGAATGCCCGGCCACGCCCCCGTCGTGCCCTGCCCAGCCCCATTGGCACTACGCCACAGTTTGAATCCCACCACCATGGGAACCTGTTACTAAAAATTTTGGATCCCACCACTGCTCTGCCCCCAAATCTCTGGGAGTTTCCCAAGCTGGCTCAGGCAACCCTATCCCTCACCATTCCATGTATGGTTGAGGGCAGCAACAACAATTTCCAAAAGTACTGGCCTTCCTGCTCCCTTCCTTTTACCTAGCCTGTTTCCTTGTCTCTTCCCTTCCTCTCTCCTACTTTAGTCCTGATCTGCGCCTAGATCACACGCTTACTTTGAATATATTTTAATTTCATATCTTGTCAGCCGCCCTGAGCCCACAAGGGGAAGGGCAGCCTAAAAATTCAGTCGACAAACAAAACAAATACGTTTTAAACCTATGTAAAAATGATGTTCCATGCTTAATTAATGTCTGTCAGACTTTTTAAAAAATGCTCTGTTGGGAGGGAGTGCTTTGGAGCAGCAAAAGTGTGTGGGGTGGGGGGAGTTGAGACCCTGTCTCATTCCTTATCCTATAAATCACCATTTCCCAAACATATCCTTTTCCTCTGCAAAAAATGCCATCAAAATTTTAACATGCACATTCAGCGTAATCGTCGGTTAAATTTTAGCCTTGCACCACGAGAATGTAAAAGTTCCCCCGCTTCACTAGAGGGCAGTACAACATCTCGCCACCTGGAGTCCATTGCAAGCAAACTGCACAGCCAGTCATTAGCCCTGCTGGACAAAAGTGACATCTGGTCATGGCCACTGTCTAAAAAGACTTGGTAGGCACCTGTGGAGTCCTGTCCTACCTGTAATCTGAATCCCAACCTGTGGTTATTGATGTGGTGCAGTGGTTCTTTTATTTTTATTTATTAGTCTTATATGCTACCCTTCCCTGATGGGCTCAGGGTGGCTCACAACATGTTCAATACCACATAAACCCAGTATAAATACAGATTAAAACGTTCAAAATTAGTATAGATACAGATAAGAACATTTAAGATCATTCTAGATGTGATGGCACCAACATATACATAATATTATAAGGGGTGGAGGCCAGACTGATGGAAAACCCAGAGTGTTGGATTAGAATCTGGAATCCTCACTCTGGGGCTTTCCGCACTGACAGAGTTGTACTGGTTTCTATCTAGGTTCACCTCAGTGTATCCGCACTGCCACTGAGCTCAACGTTGTTTTGTCTCAGTTCCCCTCCCTCAGAACTGCGACATGCCTGTCACAGTTATGAACTGCACCTTTCTGCTGGAACAAGGTCGATACCGCTTTGAAGTGCGGACGCATCAAAACGACACCTCATCCATTCAACCAATCAGGAGCCGCTTTTGTGGCATGCGCAGAATGGGAGGGCGGGCATGTAACTGTAAACTGTAAAAACTGTAAAAAAAAAAAGAACGCTCCCGTTTTCCATGGTAACACAAGCTCCAATCATGATCGAGAAGCGAAACAGGCACCAAGATCCCGCCCACTTAGCTCGGTTCCAGGGGGCCAACTCAGTTGCTGTGCGGACAGCCTGGAATCGCCCCCCACTGAAGGGAATTGAGTCGACCTTAGCTCCCTTCTGTAGTGCGGAAAGCCCCTCTGATATGGCAACTTCCCAAGGGCCCTGGGGCCATACACACCCTAAGACTAGCCATGGGGCTGTCAAGAGGATATAATGGAGGGTGGGGGAGTGATGTAAGCCCCCCTGGGTCCTCCTTGGCAGGAAGAGTGGGGTATACATTAAGGAAGTGA
Organism: Sphaerodactylus townsendi; assembly: GCF_021028975.2. Taxonomy (NCBI): domain Eukaryota; kingdom Metazoa; phylum Chordata; class Lepidosauria; order Squamata; family Sphaerodactylidae; genus Sphaerodactylus; species Sphaerodactylus townsendi. Next base: position 185,225,493 of record NC_059425.1, read on the forward strand.
ATAAATAAGTAGCGGATGTGGGTCAACATTATTTGAGTAGCCTTTGTAATGTTTTCCCCCTATCCCCGCTGCCTGTTTATTTTGATCAGGTCACACTGCTGAGAAACTACTGGAAAAGCAAAGTGAAGCTGGAGTGGCTGAGCGGAAAATACAGCAACATTCATTCCCGCAGCGGCTTGCCAGAAAAGAGCATGTATCCCATGGATGTGGACACCTGGGGAGAAATTCTGGAAGCGGAACTGGAGCGATGAGAAGCCTAGTTCCAGAACTAGCGGAACTGGTTCGGGACCAATTTGGAGCTGCGTGCTGTATTGAGCATTCATTCGGGACCCCACGGAAAATGGCAGCTCTGTGAACCTTTGAGGATTTGCACTTTTAGAACATTTTTTAAAAAAATTCTTTGTTGGAAAAGGTTTGATGCTGGGTTTGTAGTTTTAATCTCCTGTTCAAGGGACTTGCTTCTCGGACTTCCTCTCAATGCACTTTGCAGATGATGACTAATATTTTCAGATGCTTGGGTATGTGTTCTTGACCTTTTGTAAGAATAAACCATATCAGCAGCATCGTGAGAGAAGGTGGGGAACGCTTGCAATGTTGGAAACGTCAGCAAAGATAGCGTAACATAGATCTGGGGTTGTGAAGTGCAGACATATTTCACCCTCTGTTTCTAGAGGGGATTGCTTTTTATCTTCTAGAGATACATGGTATATTTTCATTTCATGTATTATGATCCAAGATCAGCCAACATAAAGGTACAAGCTAAGCACAATTAAAAGATATTAAAACAATTAAAAAATCTTAAACCAAAAGCTAATTTTAGTAATACAGGGCAGTATAAGCAGCATTTTAATGACCAGTTCTGCCAAAGTGGTGCGAACCTGCTGAATCCCACCGCTGCCACTAGGGCCAGGAAAATTGTTGGTGGGTGCGGTAGTGACCCTGCCACAATACAGGAATTGTCAACCTCGAAATTATTAGAGATCTCCAACATACAGAAATCAGTTCCTCTGAAGAAAATGGCCGTTTCGAAGGGTCAGCTCAATTGCATTATGCTCACTCTGTCCTCCCCAGGCTCTAACCTCTCAAATTTTAGAAATTTCTTATGCCAGCATTGGAAGCCCTGCACCGCATAGCTGCTCGACTCTCAAACATAGGCATGAAACAAGGTCGCTGAAATGTCTTATTTAAGACGAGGAAACTAGTTGTGAAGCAATCGAATCATTGAGATGTCACGCACCCGCAGGCTGAAGTTCAGCTTTTATTTTGGGCCCCATCAGCCGTTCAAGAACCCATGCAACACATCTCCGAGTGGTAGTACATAAATAGGACGAGTTCCTGCCTTCATGGTCAGCAGAAGCATAGGGTATTTTTAGACATTAGGGCCGGTCAGTAAAATAACAACCACATAGGATTATCAAGAAGGCAACAGCCGAGTCGGCAAACTTTATCTTCCTCTTCTCGCTTCTCTTTTATATGTAGCATCGCCCCGTTGTGGTTGGGTCTGTCAACATAGCTGAGTTACCGGAAAGGCTTGCTGTGAGTAGATTTCCCAAGAACCTAAATGTTGGCAGCCTTCCTCTAACTAAGGTTCCCAACCTCCAGATGGGGTCTGGAGGTGCCTGGAATTACAGCTTCTCTCCAGATGATAGAGGTCAGTTCCACTGAAGAAAATGGCTAGTTTGGAAAGTAAACTGTGTGGCAGTACCGTTCACTGAGTTCCCTCCTCACTCCAAATGCCAGGTTCTTCCCCCCGAACTTCCAATAATTTTCTAAACTAGAGTTGGCAAGCTTCCAGAGGCGGAGCAAAGGGAAAATGTGTCTGAGGCACGCATGAGCCCTGCACCCCTGCTATTTTGCACAGTAAAATCCAGTTGCAAAGTGCATTGAAAGTGGATTGAAAGTGCACTATTCTGGATGTGTGGAAGGGGCCTCAGACTCTACTGCCAACAGAAACAGCCTCTTGCCTTCCTCTGACAGTTTTTACAATGCTTAAAGAGAGAAGAAGAAGAAGAGTTTGGATTTATAACCCCCCTTTCTCTCCTGCAGGAGACTCAAAGGGGCTTACAATCTCCTTGCCCTTCCCCCCTCACAACAAACACACTGTGAGGTAGGTGGGGCTGAGAGAGCTCAGAAGAACTGTGACTCGCCCAAGGTCACCCAGCTGGCGTGTGTGGGAGTGTACAGGCTAATCTGAATTCCCCAGATAAGCCTCCACAGCTCAGGCGGCAGAGCTGGGAATCAAACCCGGTTCCTCCAGATTAGATACACGAGCTCTTAACCTCCTACGCCACTGCTGCTCCTTGTGTGTGGTCCCCCCCCCCCACAGAGGTGGGATTCAGGGGGTTTCGAAGGTTCTGTAGAACCTGTTGTTAAAATTTAAAATATCACTTTTTAAATACTTAAAATATTTTTATTAAGTATAAATATTTTTAATACTTAAAATTAAAAAGTGATATTTTAAAAATTTTAAATACTTTTTAACAGTCATTATTTGAATCCCACCACCATAGAAACCTGTTGTTAAAATGTTTGAATCCCACCACTGCCCCCCCCACCTCCTCTTCTCCAGACTGAAACATTCCCAAGTCCCTTAGTCTTTCCTTGTAGGGCTTGGCCTCTAGACCCCTGGTTGTTCTCCTCTGCACCCAGTTCATTCTGGCGCTTTCCAGACGGACAAAATATCCCGGGAGGAAACCGGGATCATACATACCAAGATGTTCCTATCTCTGTTTCTCCCCCCGTGTGGCAGCCCGTCAACACGTTCAGGCCGGGAGGAAGAACTTGCATAGCCTCCTGGTTTAGTTTCATTTTCCTTGCCGACATTGCCACGCATGTACGAACTGTCCCGTTTTCATGACGTTCTGATTGGCTGCAGGCAGCGAGGCGGGAAAAATAAACCAGTCTGTCTCCCACAATGTTTGCATGGAAGCAGAATTGGTGCGGTGTTTAAAAAAGAACTGCCAATTTTATCGTTTTTTGAAAGGCACGGGATAAGGGAAATCTCATGGGGCGGGCCCAAGTCAGACCTGGAAGCCAGACCTCCTTATCCCAGGATATATTGATGCCTTAGGAAAAACGCCTCCGTCCACATTCCAGATCGTCATAGCTCACTGAGAGTTGTTACTGGTTGGGGACAGCCACGTAGTCTTCTCTGCATTCCTTGGTGTACAGTTATCCCTTCCGCATTGCGACTTTCCCCATCGCAGTTTTAATATATTGTAGGTCGGCATCAGAAATTAGATGGAAATTTGAGGGTTGTTTTGTGGAAGCCGCAGGCGACAAATGGAGGCCAGCAGACACCGTGGAAAAGGTTTAGAAATTCAGAAATGCATAAAATAAATGTATAGTATTGTATAATATCAATACGTTTGACCTTTTAATACCTTAAGTGTATACAGTTTCTTTTTTTAAAGTTAAAAGAAAAAAATCCAGACTACTCTGGTATTAGGCGGGGGGGGGATTTGTGCAGATCTCCAGATTATGCGGGGGGGGGCACCATGCCCCAAAGCCCCCATGGAAGGGATAACTACTGTGATTTTTTTAACTGATATCAGAAGGCAGTGTATGATCTATCCTTTGCCCCACCCCAATGAATTATATTCTTATGATTTTCTCTGTAGAGACTGAAATACCATTCACCCCTGAAATTACATGGAAGTATACAATTGTGCACTTCGTGTAGGGCTCAGAGACTCCTTACCAACTGGCAAAGGAAAGATGCAAGAGGATGACTCTCTTGTCAATCGCAGGGTATTTCAGTGTCATGGGAATATTGGTGGCTTTGAACTAGGAACAACAGAGAGCTTTTAGCTCACAGCTCAGCTGCAGAGTTGAGAATACAGACTTTGAGAAGAAAGAATATCCCTTCTCTACTCAGTCAGTTTCAGGGAAAAGTAGAACTTAGTTAGTTAGTTAGTTAGTTAGTTAGTTAGTTAGTTAGTTAGTTAGTTCGTTCGTTCGTTCGTTCGTTCGTTCGTTCGTTCGTTCGTTCGTTCGTTGGCTCGTTGGCTCGTTGGCTCGTTGGCTCGTTGGCTCGTTCGTTAGTATGCCGCCTACCCCCGGAGGGCTCTGGGCGGTGTACAAAATGATCAAACATTAAAATCACAACTGTAAAACCATTATTAAACCTAAAAACAGAAGAAGAAAAAGCTATAGATGGCGATAAAAAACCCCTTTAAGATCAGCAGAAACTTGACAGGCAGCGGGTGTCCAGGGCCTCAGTTGGAGTTGTTCCATACCACCTGCTACCTGATCCTGTTAATTAATTAAAGGTGCCAGAGACTGAACCCCGGAATCTTCTTCATGCAAAGCAGATGCTCTGGCCCTGAGCCACAATTCCTCCACTCCTGCTTTTTGCCATTTCCTCTTTTTCCATTGATAAACCCTGGCATCGTACCAAACTTCCTCTCCCCCCTGACCATCCTCTCCCCCCCTGACCCCCAAAACTTTGGTTTCCTGGAAATTGTGATAAAAGTGTCGGACTAGGATCTGGGAAACCCAGGTTTGAGATCCCACTCTGCCATGAGGCTCACTGGGTGATCTTGGGCCAGTCACACACTCTTAACCTAGCCTACCTCACAAGGTTGTTGTGAGGGGAAAAACAGAGGAGAGGAAATAATCTGATTGTGTATTTGGATGCATAACTGCATGTGGAAGAAAATAAGTGTGTGCACTTGTTGCCTATGCAACTGCAGCTACTACTTTGACTGCATTGCTTTGCACAATTCAAGACGCCCTCAATGCCATGACCACACTTGTCCCAATTTCAGTAGCTTGTTAATCCTAAATTTTCTTCACAATATCATGTATGCAAGTGGATAGAGAGCAAACTCTGTTGGAGTGAGCGATTCAGCATTCCTGAACTTTGGGAGGTGCTCAGGAGAACATTGACCAGGTGCTCAGGAGCAGCAACCAGGTGCTCAGGAGCAGCAACCAGGTGCTCAGGAGCAGCAGCAGCAGAAGGCCATTGCTTTCACATCCTGCATGTGAGCTCCCAAAGTCACCTGGTGGGCCACTGCGAGTAGCAGAGTGCTGGACTAGATGGACTCTGGTCTGATCCAGCAGGCTAGTTCTTATGTCCTTATGCTACATCACTTTAAGTGTATAGAAGTGTTATCTCCTCAAATTAGATGTCCCTCTCTTTGTCTTAACCTGGGAACTGCACTCTGACTCCTGCTCTCTCTCTCTCTGTGTCCTTTATTCTTCAGATTCGCCACATGACTTTTCATGAAGTCACATGCATCCATAGCTTTCTTTTACTGAAACAATACTCTCATACACATGATGCCAGATCAACTGGCCACTTGTGATTGTGATGTCTCTGTGCAAAATGCTTCCAAGTTTGGGTGGCTGTTTGCTGCCTGTTTCTGGAAACTGGGAGGCTTCTTTGATCTGAGGCACGGTGATTTCTGAAGAGGGGAAAACACATGCGCAATTGAGAATCTAACCCAAAGGTAATGTACACTTGACGTGAAGAGACCAAACATGCACAAAAGGCCTGTGGAAAGCTGCGCATGCAGAAAAGTCTTTTCAAACTATACTAAAGGCACAAGCAGTCAGCTATTAATTGTGCACATTTTAACCGCCATCAAGATGATAACTAAGGAAACCCCTTCTGTTTTACAACCTGATCACCATTCTCTTTCCCAGTTGCTTCGAACAAAGAAACAAACACACAAATTAAATAGGAGACAGGAAGAATAAGCAAATCTGTTTTCTTATCTCCCAAATATATATTTCTGCAACAACAAGAATCCAGGCACTGATCTTTGCCCCTATCCGTTGATACAAACAAAATTCAGCTAACTTCCATTAGGATTGTACATAAATACGTGGAGTGCCTTTTCGGGTTATTCCCTTTTCACTATCAGGTGAAGAAAAAGCATTATTTAATGCTTACTCATATTCAAATGGAAAAACGTTAGAAACCGTTTAAAAAGATGTACATATTGGGGTGATGGAAGTTCCAGAAAGGCCATGATTCAGTAAAAATTGTAGATTCAATATTATGGGGAATCTAGACCAGACTATTGGCAGAGGGGGAGAAATGAACCTAGAACTGCCAACATTCCCTGTGAGCCATAAGGCTGCATGGCCAAGCAGTCCCCGTATCGGTGTTGCGCAGATAAGGTGCTCCCCGACAGCGGGAACTCTCCCAAGAGCTCAGTTCCCACGCAGTGTCTGGGAAATTTCATGCCACCCTGGGGAATGATTAAAGGACCTATTGGGAGCCACCCAATCCATGTTGCAGAGAATGCTAAAAATGCTTCCTTCTGGGGTGCTGTGTGGTTTCCGGGCTGTATGGCCGTGTTCTAGCAGCATTCTCTCCTGACGTTTCGCCTGCATCTGTGGCTGGCATCTTCAGAGGATCTGATGGTAGGAATGGAAAGCAAGTGGAGTATATATACTGTGAGGTCAAAAGGTGATGCCATCTGAATAGAGTAGCCTGGCAAGTGAGTCACAGAGAAGTCTGTAGCCTGGGAGTAACAATGAAGATAGCAAGGTCAATAGGTGAATGGATCTGAATAGAAGTATCCTGGTCTTTGTTCCCTTTGATTGCTATAGTCTATTCTGTTCATTTTCATAGTTTCTTCCTTCCTGTGGCTGCCAGTGTTGAAAAACTCTAGAATCAAGACAGTGACTGATCAGCTCCACACAAACACAGGACAACTATAGACTATAGCACTCAAAGGGAACAAAGACCAGGATACTTCTATTCAGATCCATTCACCTATTGACCTTGCTATCTTCATTGTTACTCCCAGGCTACAGACTTCTCTGTGACTCACTTGCCAGGCTACTCTATTCAGATGGCGTCACCTTTTGACCTCACAGTATATAAACTCCACTTGCTTTCCATTCCTACCATCAGATCCTCTGAAGATGCCAGCCACAGATGCAGGCGAAACGTCAGGAGAGAATGCTGCTAGAACACGGCCATACAGCCCGGAAACCACACAGCACCCCAGTGATTCCGGCCGTGAAAGCCTTTGACAATACAATGCTTCCTTCGCTTCATTGTCGTCATCGTTTTCTCTCATTCTTTTTTCTTCTTCTTCTTTCTTCTTTTTTACTTTCCAGTCCTGGAAACAATCTGAATGGCCTTGATCCATTCCGTACGCTCAGCAGAAGTCGCTGCTTGCAGCATGTAGTGAACTTCGTTGGCAGTGATGATTTCAAAGAGGTTTCCTTCCACTTCGTTTTTCTTTCCTACAAGTGAGATGGGGGGAAGAAGAGCAAGTGAGCAAAGGACGTAGGAGCTGCAGTGGCGTAGTGGCTAAGAGCAGTGGCTAAGAGCAGGTGCACTCTGATCTGGAGGAACCGGGTTTGATTCCCAGCTCTGCCGCTTGAGTTGTGGAGGCTTATCTGGGGAATTCAGATTAGCCTGTACACTCCCACACACGCCAGCTGGGTGACCTTGGGCTAGTCACAGCTTCTCGGAGCTCTCTCAGCCCCACCTACCTCACAGGGTATTTGTTTTGAGGGGGGGAAGGGCAAGGAGATTGTAAGCCCCTTTGAGTCTCCTACAGGAGAGAAAGGGGGGATATAAATCCAAAACTCTTCTTCTTCTCTCCTTCACAGTAAATTAGGGTTGCTAAGTTGGAAAATTCCTGGAAAGTTTGAGGATGGAGCCTGGCGAGGGCAGGGGTTGGAAAGGAGAGGAGAGGTGTTAGTTCTTGAACCCTGAAGCAGTAAATGGACTCTGTATGGTTGATCAGCAGAGTTTATTGCTAGGCAACGAAGCACCCAGCTTGGAAAAGTCAGCTCTGCCCAACCTGGCTTTTGCTATCCCCTTTATTCAGAAGTTGATCCCCCCCCCCCCTCCCATTTTCCCAAAGAATGTGAGAAAGAGTTATTTCGGAGCTTAGGCGCCCCAAGGTCGGCGATAGATACACCCAGCGGTGGGATTCAGCAGGTTCGCACCACTTCGGCAGAACTGGTTGTTTAAAAATGCCTCTTGTAAACAACTGCTTGTTAAGTTATTTAAATCCCATCACCGGAAACCGGTTCTTAAATTATTTGAATCCCACCACTGGATACGCCCAGAGGTGGGATCCAACCAGTTCTCACCTCTAGAAGTGGTTACTAATTTTGTTCTGCCGAGAAGGGGTTACTAAAGCAACCTCCCTGCCCAATAGGGACTGGAGGTGCGTGTATGCGGCAGCGCCACTGTTTGAATCCCACCACCATCGGAACCTGTTATTAAAATTTTTGGATCCCACCACTGGATACGCCCCAAGTCAACCTGCATTGGGAGCATAAATGGCCCGCATATTCCTGCTTACCATTTGGGTTGTCTTCAACCGCAGTCACCACGCAGCCTCTCAGGTGAACAGCACCCAGTGGTTCTTCTCCCTGAAAGGGATTTGAAACAAAACCATCAAGTTACCTTGAACAGCGACTCATTTCTGCAGCCGTCTTGGCTGTGTGTGTTCAAGTACGCCCCTCGAAGATTGTTGTGTTCTGCAAATTGTCAAGTACGCCCCTCGAAGATTGTTGTGTTCTGCAAATTAAAATCAGCTGGTGATCCTTGCCCAAAGGAAGTCCAGCTAGCCTCAACCAGGGCCAGGGCTTTTTTGGCCTGGTGGAACACTCTTTCTCCAGCTGTCCGGGCCCTGCGGGATCTTGCTGAATTCCACAGGGCCTGTAAGACTGAGTTGTTCCGCCGGGCCTTTGGAGCAACCAGCCGCTGAGTATGGCGCCCCTGCTCGATTACATCTTGATTACCCTCCTATGGAGGAGTCCGGCAGCTCCCTAGGGGAGGGTTTTAAGGAAAAGGGTTTACCGGGCGCCTTCTATTAGGGTATTACCGCTGTTTTTAATGAAATTTAGTATATTTTAACGATGGAGCTTCTATGGGTTGCTGTTGTTTTAATTCTATAGTTTTGCTCCCGAACTTGTTTTGTATTAGTTTTGTTGTACACCGCCCGGAGCCCCTTGGGGATAGGGGGGGGTGTAAAAATATAAATAAATAAATAAATAAATAAATAAATAAATAAATAAATAAATAAATAAATAAATAACCTGGTGGAAAGCTCTGCCTAGCGAGACATGGGCCTTTCGAGATCTGATGAAGTTTCTCAGGGCCTATAAGACAGAGCTATTCCACCAGGCATCCAATTGAGGCAGCTATTGTTGCTACCATCTGGCCTCCCTCTTTCCTTTCCACTCACATGTATTCCTTCTGGGATGTGTTTTGTTGGGGACTGTGTGCAATTGTTATCTGTTGCTATTGTTACTTGGTTTTAATTATTAGTTTTAAATTGATTATTTATCGCGATGGGTTTAAATTGTTGTGAGCCACCCTGAGACTGTGAAGGGTAGGGTTCGGTTGGGTACAAAATCATCATCATCGTCTCTTCAGACTCTTGAGAATGCTATGAATAAATGACCTCCAAGATGTCCCCCTCCCATTAACAGTACTGTGTTCCGTTCTGGTCGCCCCAACTCCAAAAGGATATCGAAGAGATAGAAAAAGTGCAGAGAAGGGCAACGAGAATGATTGAGGGACTGGAGCACCTTCCTTATGAGGAGAGGCTGCAGCGTTTGGGACTCTTTAGTTTGGAGAGGAGACGTCTGAGGGGGGATATGATTGAAGTCTATAAAATTATGCATGGGGTAGAAAATGTCAACAGAGATAAATTTTTCTCTCTTTCTCACAATACTAGAACCAGTGGGCATTCATTGAAAATGCTGGGGGGAAGAATTAGGACTAATAAAAGGAAACACTTCTTCACGCAACGTGTGATTGGTGTTTGGAATATGCTGCCACAGGAGGTGGTGATGGCCACTAACCTGGATAGCTTTAAAAGGGGCTTGGACCGATTTATGGAGAAGTCGATCTATGGCTACCAATCTTGATCCTCCTTGATCTGAGATTGCAAATGCCTTAGCAGACCAGGTGCTCAGGAGGAGCAGCAGCAGCAGAAGGCCATTGCTTTCACCTCCTGCATGTGAGCTCCCAAAGGCACCTGGTGGGCCACTGCGAGTAGCAGAGTGCTGGACTAGATGGATTCTGGTTTGATCCAGCAGGCTCGTTCTTATGTTCTTAATAGCCTTGCTCAGGTCTTGCACACTGAGGGCTGCGGCTTCGTTGGTGGAGTCAGTCCACCTCATGTCGGATCTTCCTCTTTTCCGGCTGCCTTCCTGCCTTCCTGCCAGTTAGCAGGAAGTGACAACAGCTGTCTGTATACATGTGTGAATGATGAAGTGGTGTGTGGAGAAATTCATGACAAAAAGCTGAAAAGACTTTGGAGATCTGTAGCTATGTAGAAAGACTATGAAGAAGACAAGATATGAATGTCTAGTTTTGATTTGTCAGCTTGCGTTGAATGGCAGTGTTTACAATTGCACCAGCTGTTGGTATCTATGGCGCTGCTATATGAAGTTTCTCAGAGTTCACTTTGCTCCAAAAAACTCTAATTGAATCAAGACAAAAAAAAAATAAAACCTGGAGTGCTGTGTGGTTTCCGGGCTGTATGGCTGTGTTCTAGCAGCGTTCTCTCCTTCAATTGAGGAGCAGCAGTGGCATAGGAGGTTAAGAGCTCGTGTATCTAATCTGGAGGAACCCGGTTTGATTCCCAGCTCTGCCACCTGAGCTGTGGAGGCTTATCTGGGGAATTCAGATTAGCCTGTACACTCCTACACACGCCAGCTGGGTGACCTTGGGCTAGTCACAGCTTCTCGGAGCTCTCTCAGCCCCACCTACCTCACAGGGTGTTTGTTGTGAAAGGGGAAGGGCAAGGAGATTGTAAGCCCCTTTGAGTCTCCTACAGGAGAGAAAAGGAGGATATAAATCCGAACTCCTCCTCCTCCTCCTCCTCCTCCTCCTCCTCCTCCTCCTCCTCCTCCTCCTCCTCTTCTTCTTCTTCTTCTTCAACAATACATTAAAATAAAATCTATAATAATTGTGATGTTGAATAATAAATATGATATGCACAATCTCAGGAATGAATGGAATAAGGAGCTAGATCACCCTATTTTGGCAAAATAATGGGATATGGCCTCAAAGTGTATACCTTTTCTCTCCATGATCTAACATTGCAACTCATTCAGTGAAAAATTATGTTTAGGATACACTGGGCACCACAGCAACTCTTAACTAAGGACTGTGTGCCTTAAAGTTGTCCCTGAAACATATTTCAAACATGTCCAGTCATTCAGTCTTTCTGGGAAAAAATTATTACTTGTATCAATTTTGTATTAGAATATTCGCTGATTTTTGATGATTCCGTATTTTCCTACTATCCGCACACGGCCCTTTGGACAGGGCTGCCAGTTGCTGGACTTTAAGGGTTTTTTTTCTTGGTTCATTTTCTCTGTTTTTTGAATGAAATAAAAAAAATGATGGTGTTTTATAACGTTATGAAGATAATTTCAGGAGAGTGGTCATCCTGGTCTGTGGTACAGCACCTAGACTTGAGTCCAGTAGCACCATAGAAACTGACCAGATTCTCAGGGTATCAACTTTCGACAGTCAGAGGGTGCTGTGATTCTCAAAAGCTTACATCCCAAAATTCCGGCTAGCTTCTAAGGTAGACTCGCTAGACTCGCACCATACCATTATAAATGAGCGGAGGTATTTCTTTGGCACATTATATTAAAATTATCTCATCCGATGACATTTCTTAGAAGCACCGCCAGGCCAGATGGGAGGAAACAACAGCAAAACAGTCATAATATGCCATAACAATGTGAAAAACTGCTGTCTTCAATAAGTGGACTTTTTGGCCATCAAGTTGCAGCCGACTGATAGTGACTCCTGGTGAGGTTTTGAAGGCAAGGGCCTAGCAGAAGTGGTTTCCCATTGCCTGAGGTGGTTTGCCATCATGACCTTGCCATTCCTTGAAGGTCTCCTATTCAAATATTTTTATTCATTCATTTGGTTTCTAGGCCATCCTTGGAAATAGAGATGATACTTAGAAAAATGTGTATTCCAAAAAGAATGATGCCACTCTGCCTCCCTCAGAGGAGCAGGCAGATAGATATGCCAGCTATAGCTGGTACCGCCACTCATACAATCTTGATCCTCCTTGATCTGAGATTGCAAATGCTTTAGCAGACCAGGTGCTCAGGAGCAGCAGCAGCAGAAGGCCGTTGCTTTCACATCCTGCACTTGAGCTCCCAAAGGCACCTGGTGGGCCACTGCGAGTAGCAGAGTGCTGGACTAGATGGACTCTGGTCTGATCCAGCAGGCTAGTTCTTATGTTCTTATGTTCCTATGAGGAATTGTGGGGTGAGGATAGACATGGCAGCGTTGTGTCACAGTGTGACATCACTTCCTGAGGAAAACGGGAAGTGAGGTCATTATGCTGAAGCAGAATGCTAGGATTGCTAGAGCATTACCCCAATTCAATAATGTCATTTCCAAGTTTTTTCTGCCTGAAGTAACAATACACACAGGCATATCTCCCACATTCTTCTCCTGTTGGTCTGGGAAATGTGTAAATTGTGGGAGATATTCCACTGTAGCCTCCAACAAAGATAGATACCCCCTTGAATGTGCTGAAAAACAAAATTAGCATCTCTCCAGCCCTTGCAGTTGAAACATCTTGGAATATGCAGTCTTTAAGGCACTGCTTATTCCAGAAAAGAGATGCCAACTTTTGTCCTCCCAGAGACGCCTTTCCAAATCTCTCCTCAAGGTAGTTGCATTTCTAATTGGCTTTTCAAGGCAATTATCTGGCAAAAGCGTGTTCAGAAGGGCTCTCACCCCAGCAGGATCGAAGTAGTGGATGTAAGCGGGATCCTCTCTCAGCACAAACTTCCGCACTTTCCAGTTCTTCCTCCGGTGGCCCTAAACAAAGGGAACGAATGGACGTTTTCCTTTTTTCCGCTTTATAGAAACAAATACAAAACTACATCTGAACGGGATGCATCTTAGGTGAGCTTGAGGCAGGTTCTGACACACGAAAGCACCTGTTCCATTAAATGCTTCCACCTTTAAGGTGCTCACAAGAACCTCCGTTATCGACATCCCATTAAAGCCAGCTCTGTTATGCAGTCAGGATTGCATCGTATCCTGTTCAGGACAAAGAGATGATGTAGAAGACCTGGGTGATGTTCATCCAACTACTTCCTGGGCTGCCTTTGTTCTAGGAATCATAATTGCGGGTTTCCAGGATAGAATCCAGGAACTACATATTCACGATCAGTTCCTCTGTCAGCATGGCCAATACCCGGCCATGCTGGCAGGGCTGGATGGGAATTGTAGTTCCTGAACATCTGGAGAGCCGCAGGTTCCCTACCCCTTTGTTCTAGAATGTTCTGCTTACCTAGTGCCTACCTAGGGGCTTTCCCCACTACAGAAGGGAGCTGCTGGCGTCACCCACTCGGTTCCCTTCAGTGGAGGGCAATTCCAGGCCTGTCCCCACAGGCAACTGGAGTTGGCCCCTGGAACCTTGGGAAAGCTAAGTGGGCGGGATCATCTTGGTGCTCTGCTTTCGGCTTTCCTCGACAGGATTGGCTGCCAGGTGCCACGGTGGGAAACAGGAGCATTCTTTTTTAAAAAACAGTTTTTACAGTTTGCAGTTTACAGTTGCATGTGCTTTCTGCCCGCCACGACTCTCCCGTTCTGCGCATGCCACAAAAGCGGCTCGTGATTGGTTGAACGGATGAGGTGTCGTTTCGATGCTTCCCCACTTCGAAGCTTCGAAGCGGTATTCACCTTGTTCCAGCAGAAAAGTGTAGTTCATAACTGCGACAAGGATGTCGCAGTTCTGAGGGGGTGGGTGGGTGGGAACTGAGACAAAACAATGTTGAGCTCTGTGGCAGTGGGGATTCACTGAGGCGAACCTAGGTAGAAACCAGTTCAACTCTGTCAGTGGGGAAAGCCCCTTAGTTCTGTCCCTAAGGCACCAGGACTCAAATACCCACTGCCACCCAGGCAACTCCACTGGGGAAACAAACTTATGCCATGAGTTATTGTGGCATAAGTCTGAGACTAAGCCAGGGGCATTCCCTGGCCAAAACCCCTGGTGGAAGTCCACAAAGACTCTCCTGCAGCACACAAAATGGCACTGTGAAACTGACAAGAACTCCATGCGGCAGGCAGAAAAAAAGATCTGTTTTGGCTGGCACTGCTTGTGTTCTCCCACACTGTGGGAACACAAAATCCCCAAACGGATCTTTTATAACATCCTGCAGATCTTATGTTTATGCTGTGTGGAACCCACCTTTGTTTCAATGCTAACAGCACTTAGGAAGTAGATACTGACCTGCTTCAGTAGACATCCTTGCTTGATCACTGTGCCTCTGAACTCTTCACTGAAGACGGTATCGTCGTCACTGGAATTTCCTTCACAGAAGAACCCGCTGTCTGCCTGTTTTGACAGAGGGAAGTTGTGCTGCTAAGCATAGGCGATGTGGCTACTCATCGCGGTGACTAAAGTGAACCTCCACATTCAGAGGCAGTAAACCTCTGAATGCCAGAGCCAGGAGGCAAGATCAGCTTCTGTGCCCTGTTTTTGGCCCTCCAGAGGAACTGTGTGAGACAGGATGCTGGTCTAGATGGGCCACTGGTCTGATCCAGCAGCGGTCTTATTGTCGTATAAACCTCTGAATCCCAAGGCCAGGAAGCAACATCAGGGAAAGGTACTGGCCCCTATGCCAGTCGCAGGCCTTCCCGAGGAACTGGTTGGCCACTGTGAAAGGCAGGATGCTGGACTAGATGGACCTCTGGTCTGATCCAGCAGGGCTGTTCTGATGTTCTTATGAAGGTCTTGCCTCTATGCCCTGTTGTTGGACCTCCAGGTTGGCCACTGTGTGAGTCATTATTCTGGACGAGATGGAGAATTGATCTGATCTAACAGGGTTCTCCTGATGTTCTTATGAAGGCTTTGGCCTCTATGCCCTGTTGCTAGCCCTCCAAAGGAACTGGTTGGCCACTGTGTGAAGGATGATACTGGACTAGATGGATCCCAGGTCTGATCTAGCAGAGCTCTTGTGCTGCTCTTGTAAACTTCTGAATCCCAGGTCCAGGAGGCAACATCAGAAGAAGGCCTCAGCATCTCTACTCTGCCGTTGGACCTCCAGAGGAACTCGTGGCTGAGACAGGAAGCTGGACTAGAGGGAGCACTGCTCTGATCGAAAAGGCTATTCTGATGTTCTTAAGTACTTCCTGCCAACGTTTGGCCTGTGACTCTAGACTGGTGACTATT
Source organism: Sphaerodactylus townsendi (assembly GCF_021028975.2). Classification (NCBI taxonomy): domain Eukaryota; kingdom Metazoa; phylum Chordata; class Lepidosauria; order Squamata; family Sphaerodactylidae; genus Sphaerodactylus; species Sphaerodactylus townsendi. The sequence goes on from NC_059425.1 coordinate 185,240,651, forward strand.
CCATTGTCTGTGGGACTTTCCAAAAAGGGAATTATTGTACTAAAATAGGACAAGTCATTGCCACTTGGCAGACTCCGTGCTCTTGTCCTCCTCTGCACAGCACCTTCAGGCAGTGGTGAAGCTGCAAGGGGAAGAGGGAGCCGCGCCCCGGGCATGCACCATTAGTGTCACATGGGGCAGAAAATCACCCCCAGACCCCCCCTCCCAGGGGCATGGCGTGGGTGGATCTGGGCATGGGTGGGTGGGGCGGGCAGGGGCGCATGTGGGCAGGTCGTGCCCCAGGCACACCCTCCATCCCTGCCTTCAGGCATACTTTATCAGGCAGCCCTTTTTCTCCCACTTGGATGGGAGACGCAAAGGGCTCCTCTCACAATTGATGATAGAGGCGCCTGTCTTCCTTGATAAAGGCAAAGGGCTCTTTAACCACTTCTTTCTCAGTGTGAGCAATAGTGGCTTTGGCAAGGCTCTTTTCTTTTTTAGCATGCAACTTTGAGGAAAGATTTTTTTAAGACCTTTCACATCATGCCACACTCTTGCAGGAAATGACATCACCAGCCAGGGGCATGGTCAGTGTCTCATCTAGACATAGCCTCACTCTGAACTTGTTCAGGAATGAGTCAGAGGGCAGAACCAGCAATGTTGGTCTTCCAGCGATCTCTCTATTACAGCACCCATTATTCTCCCTGCCCCCATTTTAGCCGCACAGAAACCACGGGAAGAAGGTTTGGCTGAGGGAGCATGACTAGCCCAAGGTCATCAAACAAGCTTCCATTGGCAGAGCAGGGATTCGAACCGGGGTCTGCTAGATCCTAATCCACAGGTGTCAAACTCGTGGCCCTCCAGATGTTATGGACTACAGTTCCCATCATGAGGCTGGCAGGGGATGATGGGAACTGTAGTCCATAACATCTGGAGGGCCGTGAGTTTGACACCTATGTACCTAATCCAACATTCTAACCACTACACCACGTAGTCTGTCAATAAAATATGGCTGCTGTTAAAAACTAGTGAACAACCATACTCTGTTCCACATAAAGATGTTAGTTAAGTCAGTTGAGTACAGCACTTAAGAAAATGGTATGTTTCGGCGTTAGAATATAGTCCTGAATTAATATGAGAATTATCATTCATTTTTATTCACTGCCTTTGCCAAAACCATTATTTTGTGCATTACTGAACATGGTATTTTAATACAGGAGCATTTATGCCAAAATTTACTTACTTTCAAACAGATTGCGGGGTGGGGGTGGGGTGTTGGCACAAGGACCCAGGCAGAACATTCTCAACAAAAAAGATCTGGCATGCTTTGTTGTGTGGCACAGAAATATATAATCTAATAACATCTTTATGTGAAACAAAGTGCAGGGCCTTTCCTAAAGTGGCACCTCAACTTTGGAATGCCCTTCCCCTCGACACAGGCCTGGGACCTACTTTACTTCCATTTGGAGAGCAAGCTAAAACACCTTAAATAAAAGCCTGGGTAAAAAGTCTGCTCTGTTTGATGGGTAGCTTTTATGCTGTTGATGTCTAGCAGCTTGTGATTTTTGGTGGCTTGTGTTTTATAACATGGTGTATAACTATATGTTGCCTCAAACAAGTAGTAGTAGTAGTAGTAGTAGTAGTAGTAGTAGTAGTAGTAGTAGTAGTAGTAG